>NC_056733.1:1241682545-1241790151 GCF_019279795.1 Protopterus annectens | reverse complement strand
CCCTAAACGTATAGTCTTCCTGACAGGTACTTGAGGGGAGGGGGAAGGAAGGCTACCACAGTCACAGCTGTTCTCTGTGTTGGGCATGCTCTTTGGCTGCACCCAATCTCTGTGACATTTCTATTTGCCATCTTCTAGATTGCCTTGGTCTTTTTTCATGATGAAGTCTCCCCTTGTCTTGACTGGGGAGTAGGCCAAGGTTTAGAGGGGTAGTTTCTACTGCACCTTGGGGTTGGAAACAAATAAAATTCTTTGACAGTTTTAAATTGTTTGCCTTTTTTTGTTTAGTTTCTTGAAGACTTGCTCAGCTGGAGGTCCAAACATGAAATCTGTCTAATGGAGCATCCAATAACTTTGCTATTACTTTGTCTAACAGTGGCAGAGTTCTGAGCCATGCATGTCTGCAGAGAACTGAACCTATGGCAACTGCTCTGCGGGAAGTATTTAAGGCATCATAGCCACATCTCAAGGAGTTTCTGACTACCAGTAAAGCTTCTTTAGCTATATCCTGCACCTTTTTGTACAAGGTTCTACCTGCCATGGAGTTAGGTTTTGCTATCATTTAATCTTGAAGTGATTCCAAGTATTTTATCATATGATATTGGCAATATAAATCTCGCATGGCTAGGGCTGCATAGGTTTGGCAAGAAAACCTAGTAGTTTGCTCTCCCTGTCATTCAGCAGGGGATGCCTGGATGGTCCTTTAGAAGCCCCTTTAGTAGATTCACTGGAGACTACAGAGGGATCAGTTTTAGGATTTTTGTACAGATGCTTGTGAGATTCAAGCACACTGTAAAATGTCTCTGATTTCAAGGCGCAGGTTGGTAAGGAGTTAGGTTACAGGGCCATGTCCTTGAAAACATCATCTAATACAATGTGTACTGGAGGAATAGCCAACGGTCTAGCAGAAAGTAAGCTCAATAGTTCCTTGTATCTGTGCCTGGAAGAACCGCTTACTTTCTCCCAGTTAAAAAGCTTCCTTCATTTTGTGTAATGCATCTCTGAAGGAAAGGTCTTTGGTTGGGGAAGCTGAAAGGAGACCATCACCAGCATATGAGTCACGGTAGGTTTGGTGTTGCAAATGACCCAAATAAGACAGCTCTTCCTCATCCTCAGAGGATGAACAGCCTTCCTCTGCTCAAACCCATCTTGAAAGGAAGGGCTCTAAAGAAATAATGCATATGCATTAATTCTGTGTTATTTCACTTTAAAAGCTCCAAGCTTTTAGCTAACACTAAGTTAACAGAAAAAGAAGTTGTGTCTTACCATAATGTCCCATCTGTATTGTTGATCCTTGTTCAGTCATTACGTATGGGTATCGGTTCTGAACTCGGAACCGAGCCGGCCATTTTCCAAGCTTGCGTCAGCTTCAAACTCTCGAGCTAAACTCTTACCCACAACCCCCCCTCTCCCTGTTACCTCAGATTGAGTTTGCAAGTCAAAGAAGGTAGAGGCTACCTCTGGTCAAATAACCTAAGAGAACAGGGCGCTAGATAGATGGGGGAACGAAGGTGTATACATCTGCAACCTTGGCAATTAGGGCCTTAAACTGCCAGTTTCATATGCTTAAATATTAACAGCATGTTATTGGCCTGTTGAAACAGAAAATTATGTTGATTTCTGATTGTGTGGAAAATACAGAATTACAGGAATTATTGTATGCAGCAGAACAGGTTGGAAAGCATACTTTGCAATGTGATTTTGATTCCTTGGAGGCCTCTTGCAGGGCCGCAGTTACTGGATCTGTGATTAGAAGGCATGCCTGGCTCAAGGCGCAAAATCTGCCTGATCATTTTAAAGCTAAATTGTTGGATGCACCTTTACAGCATGATACTCTGTTTGGTAATAAGGCAGAAGAGGTTTTAAAGAAAATGGAAGACCAAGCTAAATCTATGCAAACTTTAAAAGATTTCTTAACAAGTGCAGCCACCCAAATTCAGTAGGCACTGGCCTACTAAAAATTGGTCCTTTTTCCTGTGTCCAACAGAGCCTCTCAATGCAAATCCAGGTGCTCAAAAGGCTCTAGATACCAATCACAGGGTTCTTACAGGTCAAAACAATAGGGTGCCTCTACCTCCAAATCTGGAAGAAACAAAGCACAACCCTACAGTAAGCAGTCTCAATGACTTCCCTCTCCCATCACCAAGCACTTACCTTTTGGCAGCCCCCTTGGGGGGAAAATTAGCACTTCATGCTCAAAATTGGCAGTTAATTACCCAGGGAAAGTGGGTATTAAACATAGTATCCCAGGGGTACAGATTTCATTTCCATACTTTGCCAATTCCAAACGGTTGGCTAGATCTGCCACAAAATCAATGGGCAGAGGCTCAGAAACAAGTTACATCCCTCATGGATATGGGGGCTATTCAATCAGTACCAGAACAGGAAAAGGACAAGGTTTTTATTCAAGACTATTCCTGGTACCCAGAAAAGACAATGCCTGGTGTCCAATACTGGACTTATCGATTCTGAACATGTTCTTGGACATTCCAAAATTCAAAATGCTGACTTTACAACAGCTACTGCCCATGCTGGGCAAGAACGCTTGGTTAGTGACTCTAGACTTAAAAGAGGAATACCTGAATATCCCAATAAGGGAATCGTGCAGAAGATACCTCTGCTTCAAGGCAGGTTTTATGCATTACCAATTCTCTGCACTGCCCTTCGGCTTATCTACTGAGCCCAGGGTCTTTACAAAGTGCCTGGCACCAGTAATTGCATTCTGCAGACAAAGAAGCATACAAATCTATCCTTACTTGGACTGTCTCATTCAAGCAGAAAACAAAGACATTTTTCTTCAACATCTGGCGTTTGCAAAAAGGCTTCTAACATGCTTAGGATACACAATAAATGAAAAGAAATCACAAGTGGTACCCTCTCAAAAAATTACATTCCTGGGTGCAAGCTTGAATACAACTGCCCAGATGGCTTACCTTACGCCAGACAAAGGCAACTGACTATATACTTCAAACAGATGGCAACAAAAACACAGTTATCTGCAATACAAATTCTGCAGGCTTTGGGGTTCATGGCATCCTGCATTCTACTAATTCCATATGCAAGACTGCATATGAGGAAACTTCAATGGTATCTAAAAAGTTTATGGCGTCAACATTGTCACAGTCTGGAAACAATGATTCCTCTCATTCCCTGCCTACAGCAGGAGTTTCTCTGGTGGGCAGAGACATGTCACCAAAACAAGGGACGGTCTTTCACTCTACCCCCTGCCACCCAAACCCTAACTACAGATGCATCAGACTATGCTTGGGGGGCCCACCTGGCGGGGAGATGCATTCAGAGCATATGGAACCCAAAACAAATGCATCTGCATATCAATCAGAAAGAGATGCTAGCTGTTCAGAATGCCCCGACAGCCTTCAAGGACTTACTTCATCCAGGACAACTACTAATAAAAAGACGGACAACACCACTGTTATGTGGTACATAAACAAGCAGGGGGGTACACACTCCTACCCCCTTTGCAGACTAGCCATGGCATTGTGGGACACAGTCTTGACTTGCCAAGTACATCTTCAAGCTCATTTCCTGCAAGGAAAACAAAATACTCTGGCAGGCAACCTAAGCAGAAATCTTGTGGACCCTCACGAGTAGAAACTGGATCCACAAGTCTTCAGCATGGTAACACGGAAATGGGGGAGCCCAGACATAGATCTATCTGCTTCTCCCCAAAATTATCAACTGGACAAATTCTGCACAAGGACTCATCACAGACAAGCATGGAAAGTGGACGCCCTATCCTTTAGTTGGAAAAACCTATCAGCCTACACCTTTCCTCCTCTGCCTCTTCTCCCCAAGGTCTTACTAAAGGTCAGACAGGAAAAAACAAAAATGATCCTAATTGCTCCGGACTGGCCTCACCAGCACTGGTACCCAATTCTAAGGAATATGTCTAAACTCCCTCCTTGGTACTTGCCTCAAATACCTCATCTACTGTCTCAGCAGAACAATCAAATTCTGCACACTCCGCTCCAAACTCTGAACCTTTCAGCATGGCTGATCATGTAATTGTTCAAACACCACCTCTCAGTAAATCTGTGATGGATGTCATTTTGGAAGCCAGAAGGCCTATTACTAGAAAATCTTATGCTGATAAATGGAGGAGATTCTGTGTTTGGAACCAAGCACAAGGAACTGACACAGAAAAACCAAATATTCCTCAGATTTTACAATACTTGACTGAGATGCTTGACAAGGGCCTATCTTTTTCTTCAATAAAAATCCATGCCTCTGCCATCTCAGCTCATTACAACACGGAGCCTCCCATCTTTTCTCATCCTCTGCTAAAACAGTATCTTAGAGGGGCCAAAAATGTAAGGCCTCCCAGAAGATCACAAACTCCTGCATGGGACCTCAAGTTTGTGCTGGAAAAACTCACCCTGCCTACTTTTGAACCAGCAGCTACTGCGGATATAAAGTTTTTATCTTGGAAAACAGCTTTCCTTTTTGCAATCACTTCAGCAAGAAGGGTTTCAGAACTACAGGCCCTCATGGCTGTGGAGCCTTTTATTACATTTTACCCAGACAGGGTGTCCCTCAGGACCAATCCTTCCTTTATGCCTAAGGTGGTATCCAGTGTGGCCCTTAACCAAACTATTCACCTGCCAACATTTTACCCAATTCCGCAGAACAAGGGGGAGCGGCATTTTGCATTCATTGGATGTACACAGACAACTAAGATTCTTCTTAAACAGGACTAAATCTCTAAGAAAGTCTGAGCAACTACTGGTGGCATTTGCTGCAGGATCAGAGGGGAAGGCTATATCAAAGCAGACTATTTCTAAGTGGATAAGCCACTGCATTCGTTTATGCTACTTGCATCATGGTAAACCGGTGCCCAAGGGAATCAGGTCACATTCCACCAGGGCTGCCTCTACCTCAGCAGCCTTTCTCAGAGGAGTTCCAACCAATGACATTCTAGAAGTTGCTACTTGGAGCTCTGTTCATACTTTTACAAAGCATTTACCATTTGCCTCTCTTCTCCAAGTCCAGGGCAGGCTTTGCCACTGCAGTTCTGCAGGGCCTTATAGCCACTCCTAATGCTATTTAGTTCCATCCTCCCATCCACAGCTTTGAGATTCTACCAAAATGTAATGACTGCAACAGTGAAACATGAAGATGTTCAAGTGTATTCATTGTTGCAGTCCGGGTTACCCACCTGCCATCCCCCTTTTTTCTAGAACTTCTCTTTCCTTCACTATATTCTAAAGCCTTTGTGGTGTACTTGCTTTTAGATGAAGGTAAAGCTTATGTTGCTAAAAGTGCATTTACATATATATTGCTGTTTATATATATATATATATATATATATATATATATATATATATATATATATACATATATTGTTTTGCTCCCCATTTGGGGGGGCACCTGACATCTGGGGCAAGAAAAACTACATAAAATGGCATCGGCTGCATGTTTTAAACCCCTGACGTCATGGAAGAGGAGACAGCAACCGACTCAGGACCCAAGACTTTGATATTCAGGCTGACTGAGGGCAACCTGCCAGCAGATTACCCAAATGTAATGATTGCAACAGTGAATATACTCAAACATCTACATTTATGGTAAGTGTACACAACTGTACTTTGAGCCATGCATGACTGCGGAGAACTGAACCTATGGCAACTGCTCTGCGAGAAGTATCTAAGGCATCATAGCCACATCTCAAGGAGTTTCTGACTACCAGTAAAGCTTCTTTAGCTATATGCTGCACCTTTTTGTACAAGGTTCTACCTGCCATGGAGTTAGGTTTTGCTATCAGTTAATCTTGAAGTGATTCTAAGTATTTTATCATAAGATATTAGCAATATAAAGCTCTCATGGCTAGGTCTGCATAGGTTTGGCAAGAAAACTTATGCCTCTGCATAGGTTTGGCAAGAAAACTTATGCCTATCTAGTAGTTTGCTCTCCCTGTCATTCAGCAGGGGATGCCTGGATGGTCCTTTAGAAGCCCCTTTAGTAGATTCACTGGAGACTACAGAGGGATCAGTTTTAGGATTTTTGTACAGATGCTTGTGAGATTCAAGCACTCTGTAAAACGTGTCTGATTTCAAGGCGCAGGTTGGTAAGGAGTTAGGTTACAGGGCTATGTCCTTGAAAACATCATCTAGTACAATGTGTACTGGAGAAATAGCCAACGGTCTAGGAGAAAGTAAGCTTAACAGTTCCTTGTATCTGTGCCTGGGAAAACTGCTTACTTTCCTAGTTAAAAAGCTTCCTTCATTTTGTGTAATATGTCTCTGAAGGAAAGGTCTTTGGTTGGGGAAGCTGAAAAGAGACCATCACCAGCATACGAGTCACGGTAGGTTTGGGGTTGTAAACGACCCAAATAAGACAGCTCTTCCTCAATCCTCAGAGGATGAACAGCCTTCCTCCGCTCAAACCCATCTTGAAAGGAAGGGCTCTAAAGAAATAATGCATATGCATTAATTCTGTGTTATTTCACTTTAAAAAATCCAAGCTTTTAGCTAACACTAAGTTAACAGAAAAAGAAGTCATGTCTTACCATAACTTTCCATCTGTATTGTTGATCCTTGTTCAGTCATTACATATGGGTATCGGTTCCGACCTTGGAACCAAACCGGCCATTTTCCAAGCTCGTGTCAGCTTCAAACTCTTGAGCTAAACTCTTACCCACAATCCCCCTCTCCCTGTTACCTCAGATTGTGTTTGCAAGTCAAAGAAGGTAGAGGCTACCCCTGGTCAAATAACCTAAGAGAACCGGATGGCGAGATCCACTAGAAACCACAGGAGGGTGAAGGAGGGAGGGTCGTAATGACTGAACGAGGATCAACAATACAGATGGAACGTTATGGTAAGACATAACTTCTTTATCTGATATTGTTAATCCTCGTTCATTCCTTACGTATGGGACAGAGTCCCCAGCTACCTCTATTCCTTGGAGGCTCTCATGGAAGGACATTCCTGAGCACCATAGAAACGAAAGATGCTCTTCCCCTGGAGGCCAAATCCAATTTGTAATGACTGATGAAGGTATGAAGTGTAGTCCAAGTTGCAGCTGCACAGATGTCATGTAAAGAAGCTCTGGCATGGAATGCAGCAGAAGTTGCCACCGACCTTGGTGAATGAGCTTTCATGGTAGTAGGCAACAAGATATTACTTTGTGTATAAATGAAGGTCACACAGTCCTTCAACCATCTAGCTAATGCGACCTTAGCAAAAGCAGATCCTAATCTAGGTCCAGAAAAGGCCAAAAATAACTGGTCAGATTTACAAAAGGACCTAGTCCTGTTTAAGCAAAAACGTATTTGCCTGTGGATATCTAGGGTATGTAGGCGATACTCTCCTCTGTTTGAATGATTGGGAAAGAAAACTGGCAATTCAACTGTTTGATTAATGGACATTTCAGAGATCACTTTTGGTAGAAATGATGGATTAGTTCTCAGGGACTCTCTATCTCTATGAAAAATCAAGTATGGAGTCTTGATACATAAAGCTTGAAGCTCAAAAATACGTCTGGCAGAAATAATGGCGACCAAAAACAAGGTTTTCCATGACAAATGCTTGAGGTCACAAGAAGAAGCTGGTTCGAAAGGTGACATTGTCAGAGCTTGTAGATCTAATGATAAATCCCATGGTTGAATAGGTTCTCAAAAGGTGGCTTCAGATGATTCACACCTTTTATGAAGGTCTTGCACAATTTGTGGGACATAAGAGAGGAATCTTGGACACCCTCATGAAAATTAGAAATTGCAGCCAAATGAACTCGGTAGAGGCTGATAGAGCAGATTGGAAAAGATCGGCCAGATAGTCTAGTATTATCGACACTGGTGCTGAGGAGGGATCTACTTGTTTATCTTTCAGCCAACAGGCAAATCTTTTCCACTTGCTCAGGTAAGTAATTCTAGTGGAAGACTTATGAGATGCAATATGAATGTCACGTACTGGCAAAGAAAGATCATTCTGCCTGGCAATCAAGAGAATTGGAGTAGCCAAGCTGTGAGCTTCAGGCTGTTCAAGTCGGGATGAATCAGGTTCTGTGGATGCGAGATCAACTCCGGGGTTGGATGGAGAATCATTGGTTGATCTAGTAGGTGAGGCCAAACGAATGGGAACCAAATCTGTTGAGGCCAATATGGTGCTATGAGGATCACCTTGATCTTCAACCGACGGGCTTTCTTCAGAAACTGGGGAATGAAGGGAAAGGGTGGGAATGCATAAAGACGACCCGAGGGCCAATCGTAGACTAGAGCGTCCCTGGGTAACTGTCCCGGAGGGGGAATCAGGGTGAAGTAGTTGCTGCACTTGTAGTTGGTTGGGGATGCAAAGAGGTCGCAGCAAGGACGGTCCCGGATCTCCGTCGCTATCAAGGGATTCAGGGACCACTCATGAGGTTGAAGAATGCACCTGCTGAGTCTGTCTGCTATCACATTGGAACTCCCAGGAATGTGCGTTACTGGAAGAAAACGGTTGGTAGCCATTGCCCACTGCCATATCCTCATGGCCTCTCAACAAAAGGGGGTAAGATTTGGTTCCACCTTGCTTGTTGATATACCAGACCACCGCCATGTTGTCTGACTGAATCTTAATTGTCCCAGACGGCAGCAGGGGATGGAATGCTTGCAACGCCAGAAGCACCACTCTCAGTTCTAGAACATTTATATGCAGCTGGTCTCCAGTTCGGATCAAGTGCCTTGGACTGTCTGTCCCTGACATAGACCCCCACCCCATCAGGGAGGCGTCCGTAGTCACTGTGGCCTTGGGATGCTGGGAGGAAAAAGGGCAAGACCAATGTGACAAATTGTGTATCATCCACCAATTTAAATCCTGTTTGCACCTGTGGGTTACTAGAATCATGGCAGAAAGAGGATGCTGAAAGGGATACTAATGGGTGAGCAGTAGCCATTGTAGAAGCCTCATGTGAAACCTGGCCAGGGGGACAATGGTGATGGAGGCTGCCATGGAAACCAACAGCTGTAGAACCGAGTGAGCCGTGGATTTCTCCCTTGAAAGGATTGGGATCAGTTGCTTTATCCTTAAAATTCTGTGCTCTGGAATGGCAGCTCTGCAG
Organism: Protopterus annectens; assembly: GCF_019279795.1. NCBI lineage: Eukaryota > Metazoa > Chordata > Ceratodontiformes > Protopteridae > Protopterus > Protopterus annectens. The sequence continues at coordinate 1,241,781,099 of NC_056733.1, read as the reverse complement.
TTCTTTGTGTCCAAGATAACCCCTATGAATTCTGTCGACTGAGATGGGGGGAGATTGGATTTTTGCCAGTTTATGGTTATGCCTAGCCTTTCTGCAGTGAGGAGAGAGTATGCCAGGACTTCTTCCAATAGATGTCTGGTGGGGGTGGAAATGAGCCAGTCGTCTAGGTTTGGAAACACCTGGAATCCTTGAAGTCGCAAGTGAGCTGTGACAATTGCCATGCACTTTGTGAACACTCTGGGGACTGTAGAGAGTCCGAAGGGCAGTACTCTGAACTAGTAGTGACTGGCTCCCACACGGAAGCGCAGAAATCTTCTTGATGGCCTGTCCACTTTTATGTGGTAGTACATATCTTGAAGATCTATGGAGCACATCCAATCGTCTTTTTTTAAAAGCGGGAGGATAGACTCTATTGTGACCATCCAGAATTTTTGTACTCTCACAAACTTGTTCAATACACACTGAGATCCAAAATTGGTCTCCAGTCCCCGGTTTTCTTTGGCAACAAAAATAGTCTTGAGTAGAATCCGGATCCTATCTGGTCTGGAGGGACTATTTGGATGACTCTCTTTCTTAGCAGCTTTTCTATCTGTAATGCTGCTTCTTCCCTTTGACTGTGTGGAACGTCGGGAAGGTTTTTTGAAGGGACAGGACAAAGATCGAAGGGGATATGATCACCTCTGGTTATAATCCTTTGGACCCAAGAATCGGTGGTGATGGTTAGCCAGGCAGAAGGTTACAAGGAGAAATGTCCCCCAACCACCTCCAGAGGAAAGGAGTTGGGCCGCTCTTCAGGAGCGCTGGTAGGATTGGCCAGGGAAAGAATCCCCGGAACCACGGTTACGCGGACCCCCTCTGCCCCAAAAGGAGCGTCTTCCCTGTGAGTTTTCCCCCTCTGCCTCTAGGGGAGAACTCGGCCTGTGTGTCACGGAAAGGGCCTTAAGATTTCTTGAACCATATCTTCCCACTCTTTTGGTATCGGGATAAAGCACATTGAGGGGAAGAATAACGGACACCAATGGCAGAAAGGGTCTTACCGTCCTGTTCACATCTGGCCAGTGTGCTTTTAACTTTGGGTCCAAACAACGAGGAGGCCTCAATGGGAGCATTAAGAAAGGAAGCCTTAAAGGGTTCCGCGAAATTGCACAAGTGCATCCAGGCGTGTCATCTCAAGACCGTAGCTGAACCCGCTGCTCCTTCTGATGTGTGAGATATCAGTCGCATAGTGGAGTTAGATATTGACTCAATGGTGGCCAGCTGAGAGGCCACTTTGTCACAAATCTCAACAGACATGGCACCAGCCAATGTTTCAGAGAGCTCAGAAATCAGATCCCTTTGAAGCCTGGTAAAGTGTGCCATACAATTCAGGGACTTGATAGTAAAGGTCGCTGATGCAAAGGTGCACTTCCCAATCCTGTCCAGAGCCCGGAACACTCTGTTAGGCGGATGGACGATCTGGCTTTCTTCTTCTGCCAGATCCTTTTTTGTTGCGACCGCCACCACCAAAGCATCCACAGGAAGACCTTTTGACCAATGGGGATCCGTAGCAGGAGGGGACAAAATATTATCTGGCCTCCGGGGAATAGCTTAGATGGTGTCAGGAGCCTTCCAAGCATGCTGCACGATAAGCCGGACAAGTTCGGCAGGTGGAGTAACCCAGGAGGTAGGGGGCTGGGCACGAAAGGCCTGCAGGAACACAGATTCCTCAGAGGTCGGATTAGAGGACTGCCAGTCACCTCTACGTTTCAGGATTTTGAGGATATCACCAAAGGATACCTCAGAGGGTGACCGAGGGGATCCCTTCCCCTTCATCAAAATCTGTGTCTTCAGTGAGGGACTCCTCTGTGGAGTCCATGTGCACTCTGAATGAGAGGTATGTCCATACACCAAAACTTTATTGGTTGATTGAATGAATGAGCTGCAGGAAGTTCTTTTTAAATGAAAGGAAGCTGCTTTTTTTTTTAGGATTTGATAAAGGTTCAACAACCGAAAGTGCTTATCCAGACAGTAACAGCAGGATTACGTTTTATTTTGTTAATAAAGGAACTGATTTTAATAATTTCAACCATTTTACTTCAGCTTGGGTGGCATCAGCAGGTTTGCTTTCTACATTTACGTGGTTTCCACACGTACTGCTTTTGGTAGTGAGCTCAATGAATCTTTTTGTGTTTTTGATGTATGAGAGGTGGTGGTAGTTGTGCGTAGGCCAGGGACCATGGCACTCCCTACCCCGAGGGGTTACGCTAGAGGGTTGTAGCCTGGCATTCAATGGTCTCAGAGGCTGTGAAGATGCCTCATCAATGTCCTCAGTCAACTTAACTAACACAGTAGTTTTGTCTTCAGCCTCTGGATCAATAGTTTTTTTATTTTTTCATTTTTTTGGGGATCACACCAGCCGCTGGCGGAGTTAGTGTGGGCCTGTAGACGTCAAAGGTTGCAAAGCTACCGAAGAATTCAATGAGGAGGACTCCATAAGAGCTGCGAGTATCTCAGCTCTTAACATTTAAGGGGTTTTGTATCAAGCTTAGCACAAGAGCAGTTATAGATGCATCGTGCTGAGCCCCCAAGAAAAAAAGAGTGAAAATCTTTGTGGGATTGGTTTCCCACAGGACAAACAGTTATTAACTTTTCTGAACATTAATTAGAGCACAGATTCCTCAACAGGGTACTTGACTGTCTAGAAGGAGACTCTCTGGAAACATGAGCTAACGGACAGACTGCAAGGGTATAAAACACAAAGTAAATTGGACTGAATAGACAGAAAGCAGTGAAGATGGAACCAGATATCCTTCTTATACCATGAAGTCTGGATGACAGTCATTGAGTGACCACCGGCTTGGGTTGATGCTAAGACTCAAAGTCAAGGTCATGGGCTCCTGAGTGACTGGAAGACTTAAGGATTAGTACACTGCAGCACTGAATATGAAGAATATCATGACACTGTCACGTAGAGACTGGGGAAGGTGTTGGTAGTTAAACAAGTTTTTAGTTGGCAACTGGGGTTTGAAGGTACCATATGGTCTCAGCCAGCAGTTAGCAGAAGTTTTACAATTGAAAAGCAAGTCTGAGAGGATTGCTATATATACATGGATGCACACAACTGATAAAGTAACCAGGCAGTAATGCCATACAGAAGCAATTAAACCTTTCCAGAAGATATGGAGGGAGTTAGAAATTCCAAGGAAACAATGGTTTGTTTACAGTAAGATTTACAGTAAGCTTTTTCCCTTATCTATAAAAAGACAGTTACTAAGGAAAGAGAAAGACAAAAGAAGTAATACAAAACAAGTGACATAGCTTAATCCATGCAGAGTTATGGGAAGAAAAAAAGGTAGAAGTACTAAGGAACACAGAAAGTAGTTAAACCTCTCAAGGATGGCTGAATATGACAATATTGGAAAGGGAAAAATCTGAGGAAGAACATGGAGTATAATGAAATGGAGTAGGCTATGAGAGCAACAATTAAGAATTCTAACCCTGTCTAGATTATGGATGAATGGTAGAAAAAGAGGACAACATGTGCACAATGCACATGTTCTGGTTATGCCCCAGGCTAAGAGTAAGGTGTCAAAATACACAAATGTGGGACAAGATATTTACATGCAAGACTCCTTTGACATTGAAATCATCTACTTTTGGATAAGAAAAGGGTGAAGAACTCTGAAGTAGGAACACATTCAGGTTCAGAAAGTTGCGAATGTGTGCCACGAAAATGTAACAGTTAAAAAGTTGAAAATAAAAATGTCTATGCCATATGACTTGCAACAAGCAAAACATGTTAAACTTACTGACAGAACTTTATTTTGTATGAAAGCAGGTGGTATAACATTATCAAATGTGAAGAATAGGACTCGGAATATTCATAAAGACCTGAAGTGGACAACGTACGTGTTAACCAGCTATATGATCAGTCCCATTTATATGCAAACTAAACCTAAAGAAATCTACACTGTACAGTTATTGGTTTACTTACTGAGATGGATGTAATCAGTTGCCACAAGTTACTGTTTCACTGACTGCTGTGTTTAGCACTGGACTTACAAAAAAAAATAAAAAACATAAAAAAAGACCCTGCTGCTAAAATGATACTACTGAAAAAAATGCACATTTTTGATTCCTACTGCAGTTGTTTGCCAGTAGTTGCAACAAAGCCCCTCTGTGAACATCCAGTCCAACTTCCTAACAAAAAGTATTTTGGATGATGACAAAGGAAGATCAACTTGCAACAGTCTACAATGACTGAATGGAGCCCTACTATGCTAGAACAGTTTAATTCAGGACACACACACACCAAAAAATCTGCTTTGTAGAACACAAGGCAGGAAAAGCCAGTTCTGCTTACTTATTTTAGGTGATTCAGCTAACAAGGGAATGAAGTACATACTATGGTAAACAGAATTTAAAGCCAGCAAATCGTTACTGTGATACACAATGCCATCTAGAAAACACACACACACAAAAACACAAATAAGTAAGTGGAAGGCACAGCAACAGAAATTAATTTGAAACTGTGGACGTTCAATTGTGGAAAGGAGTAGTTGACACTTTTTATTTTCTGTTTTAAAACTATTCAGGCTTCCATGTAAGACATGTCAACAGGCAACTCTCGCCTTAATAGAGAAACAAGAGAAAGGCATGCAATGAAAGCAAAACGCATGCATAAACTGTATGATGATTAACTTCCTTGAAGTATCAAATGATCTGCAAGGAAACTTACCAGTAGCAATGTAGCTCCAAAAGCCAAGCAGAAAACCATAGGCCCAGCAAGATCTGTTTCATTCATAATGCTGCCATCTGCTGCTTTAAGTGGATGTAGCACTGTTAAAGTTTTCTGCAAGATGTGATCAAAGTTGATTCCTAGTTCTGCAAGAAAAAACATAAATATTTATGACTTTAGTGCAGACAACACAATTTTATCTGAGTTTTAAGGTCTCTTCTGAAACTTAAAAGCATGAGAAAAAAAACAAATGCACACAATGGTATTACTAACAGCAAAAAAGTAGACAAACAGAATACAAAAATGTGTGTATGTGTATGTATGTATATATATATATATATATATATATATATATATATATCTATATATGCGTGTGTGTGTGTGCACGCATGTATGTATATCTATATATATCTATATATATATATATATATATATATATATATATATATATATATACATACATATATATACATATACACACACACACACACACACATGCACATATATTTATTTGGTTGCAGTTGGTTTACCAGGATAGTCCACTGGGCCAATAACAACCCGTTTTCAATGGAGTCCTGGGGAGAAAAGCTCCAAAACAAAGGTTAAAAAAAAAAGATTACAGCATTTTACAATTTCAATCATTTGTAGGTTAAAGACAAAGCTTTAAAACAGTGGTAACAAAATGATTACAGCAGTTTAGAATTCCAGTCATCTGTGGGTTCAAGACAAAACAAAGATTAAGCAGTTACAATGCAATTTTTAAGTTTCATTTTGTAGTAAAACAAAGCATTGCTGTAGTAAATATATAGTTTCTTGAGTGGAATAGTAGGATTAGAGAATTATAAGATGCCATTACAGTTGGCTTATTATTTGGTGTCTGGTAATATATGATATAGTTGCCTGTAGGAAGTGGAGAATAGGCTATGAGGGGTGAGAGCAGGAGCATTCCCATGAGGATGTTAGATGTGAGTGCAGTGATTTTTTAAAAGCAGGGAGGTTGGTGGTGATACGGATGGAGGGAGGAAGGGAGTTCCACACGCGTGCCAAGGCAAAGGACAGGAGGTTTTGTCCTGGAGAGTGAAGGGGTTTGTACAGCTCTATTAGGTTTTGGTTATTAGATCTTAGGAGTCTTTGTGGCAGGTGCATTTTAAAGGCAGAGCTGAGAGAGGGACAGAGGGAGGGATGAAAAATTAGTTTGTGAGCAAAAGTGAGCTGAGTATAGGAGAGATAGTTGGGAAGCTCTAGCCAGTTAAGTTTGTGGGGAGATGCACAGTGGTGGGTAGATGATCTGTGGCTAGTGGCAAATTTGGCAATTTTATTATAACAAGAGGACAGTTTTGTTTTGAGAGATGATTGTAGGTTTGTTAGAAGAGGGGCACCATAAAGGAGGGAAGGGATGAGAAATGTAGTAGCGAGAGTGAGCTTAGTAGATGTAGTGAGGAATCGATTGTGTTGGTAGAGCATGCCAAGTTTTTGGTGTTTTTTTTTATGTTTAGTTGTAGGGTGGCTATTGAATTTAAGCTGGTCAGCAATCTGGACTCCTAGTAGTTTGGTTTCAGATACCAGTTCAAGAGGTGTGTTATTCTGGCTAGTGATGGAGAATAGTTTTCTATCAATGGTGTTGGTTTTTGAGGGGGTAAATACCATAAGTTTGGTTTTTGATGCATTGAGTGCTAGATGATTGTCCTTCATCCACTGTTCTGTGGTAGAGAAGGCGTCTTGAGTCAGTTTTAAGAGAGCGGTGATGGAAGTGGCTGCACAGATAATTGTAGAATCATCTGCATATTGAATAAGTTTAGCATGAGGAATTGAGTGGAAGAAATCATTTATGAATATATTGAAGAGGAGAGGACCCAAAATGGAACCTTGGGGGACACCAGTGGGTGTGTTAAGGAAAGAGGAGATGGCTTTTTTCCACTTGACAGCTTGTTGCCTATTGGAGAGATAGCTGGTGAACCAATTGACAGAGGAAGGGGATAGGTTTAAGTTGGATAGTTTAGTTAGGAGAAGGTTGTGAGAGATAGTATCAAAGGCCTTAGAGAGGTCAAGAAAGAGGGTAGATACAGTAGAGCCAGAATCTCTGGCTTTACTTACAGTTTCCAGGAAGGAAAGGAGGGCAGTCATGGTGATGTGACTGGGTCTGAATCCGTGTTGTGTGGAAGTTAGTAAGTTATTATCTAAGAGATAGGGAAGGAGTTGAAGATGGATACATTTCTCTAGGAGTTTTGATATAGGAGAGAGGATGGTGATGGGACGAAAGTTAGTAATATTATTATTGCCTCCTTTGTGCAAGGGAATGATGAAAGCCCTTTTCCAGAGTTTGGATACAAGACCTTCTTGGATAGAGCGATTGGTGCTGATGGGGAAGGCAATGGCTTCGGCAGCTATGCTGAGGAAGGATGAGGGAATGTTATCGGGGGCATTGGTGCATGGTTTTAGCTTTTGCAGGAGGTTTCTTATGGTAAAAGTAGGAATGGGTTTTAAGGAGAATGGTGGGAGTTGAGAGACTGGAGATGAAGGGGGTGACAAGAGGGGGATGCAGAAGTAGGGGGTGAGGTGTTATTAGAGAAGGATGAGGTTAGTTTGGAAATAGAGTCTATGAAAAAAGAGTTGAACTGGGTAGCCAGATCTATATCTAGTGCATTTGGGTCTGGGCTTGGGTTTTCTGCTGAGCCAGGTTTTAGGAGGGTAGTGATGCCTTTCCAGAATTTTTGAGGATTGGTTTTGTGGTTGTTTTGGAGTAAGGAGAAGTAATTCTGTCGATCTGCTGTGATAAGCATTTTAACGGTATTGCGAAGCGTTTTGAATTCATTAAGGGTGGTGGGAGTTTTGTTTCTTTGGTAATGTGCTCAGGTTTTGTCCCTAAGTCGCATGGCAGTTAGTGTGTTTTTTGCTAGCAAGGGGGCGGTGTTGTTTCTTATTCTTTTGGTTTTTATGGGGGCAAAACTATCCAGCAGTTTTAGGAAAGTTGTACTGAAGTGTGCAACAGGATTATCCAGGAGTAGAGTTTTTAGGGGGTTCCAATTTATTAATTTTTGGGAGTCTGAGAAGGTTACTGGGTTGACGTTTTTTAGGTAGCGAGTAACAATGTAATTATGGGTTACTTGCAATGGAGATGGAAGACGTCTGGTGAAAATGAGAAGGTGGTCACTGAGGGAATCAGGAAGAGTTCCACTATCAGTGTAGTAGTGGGGGTGAGAGACTAAGATCCAGTCTAGGGTACTGCCACTGGAGAAGTCTTTAGAGGGCCTGGCAGTGAGGTTGATGAGCGGAGAGTACTTATATAGGTTGATGTGTAGGGGAATGAATGGAAGTCCAATTAATATTTGCGTCTTCCATGATAATAGTTTCATTAGTGATATTGGTAGAAAGCCAGGATAGGATATCCTCAAGTACTGAGATATTGTCTCCACGGGGATGTAAAGTGAGGCTACGCAAATGTGTTTGTGTTTATTTAATTGAAATAGAGCTAGTACTAATTCTGCATTGGAGAAGTGAGGAATGGGTTTGCTATAGGGAGTAATGGATAGGGTGGATGAGTAGAGTAGAGCTACCCCACCACCCTTTTTGTGGGCCCTGTATTTTCTGATGAGTATTTTGGTGGTACTATTTCAGCATCTTTTATATGAGGTTTTAATCAGGTTTCAGAAATAGCTAAGATGTCACGTTTGTTGTGGAAAAGCCAGGCATGGAGGTTGGGGATTTTGTTAGCTATGCTTTGGGCATTTAGGGAAGCTAATAGGATGGATTTAGATGTAGGGGAAGTGGTGTTTGGGCCTGGGTTAGGGTGTATATCTCCAGACAGAAGTATGGTTGTTAGGTGACGGATTATGCTGATGAGGTGTTTGGATTGCCTTGATTGTATGTTGTATATTGTCAGGTTTGTGTGGATATTGGAGGTTAGAGAGGGGCTAAATAGTTTGTAAGTAGAGCTTAGTTTGTAGTGAAAAAATAGATGGATGTAAATGGGATACAGTCCAGGGGAGATTGAGACGAATGAGTGTAAGTGAGTTGAAGGGAGTGAGCTGGTTGTGTGAAGTAATGGTGTGTGATTTGTGGAGTTGGGCTGGGTAAGGTACTGGATACAGGTAAGGTTCAGAAGTAGTATTAGTTGGATTGAGAATGATGTAAGTTTTGTAAGCATGTTGAGGCCTTGATAAAGTAGAATATGTAGTGTAGGGAGAAGGATTAGAACTAGATATTGTGTTGTTAAATATAAAGGGAGGTGTGAGGAGATGGATTATAGGGGGAGGGGGTAGGAAGAAGATGGTGTTGAAAGGGGAGGGGTGTAATAGGTAGAGAGCAAGTAGGAGTGGTTAGGGAAAGGGGAGGGGTGTAATAGGTAGAGAGGAAGGAGTGGCGGCTAGGTGAGTATAAGTGTAGATGCACTGGGGGTGGGTGGAATTTGGGGGGAGCGGAGTGAGCCCGCAGGGCGAACGGAGTGGGAAGAGACAAGAGAGGGAAGAAGCAGCCAAAAGAACAATCAGTGAAATGCAGAGTATGCAAGGTTAGTAAAGTTGTGAGTGGGTATAGAGTTTAGGAAAAGTGGTGGGGGGTAGTAGGGGGATAGGAGGGTACTAAAACTAGAAGTAAGAAAAAAGTGGACAATAATTAACAGCCACTTCTAAGACCTGGAGTTGTGAAGTGGTTAGGATATGAATTCATAGGATAGGTGTGAGGAAGGTAGGACTAGGTAAAAGTATCACCTAGTGGACAAAAACTATATAATAGCAGGTGAGTTTGAGAGGGAGAAGACTGGTCGGGGATAGGGGTGAGAGAGGCCTGCAGTTAAAAGGAGGGTTGTAGTACTACAGGGGAAAGGTTTGCTAGCTATAGGGTAGTAAGGAATTGGACTGTCCTGGCTGGGGAACGAGCTTACAGCCACCTAGAATTAAATGCTTATAAATATAAACATTACTGCCCGGTGTAGTAAAAGAACATACTTTCTCGCTTTCTTTTAAAAACAGAGTTGAGGGATCAGAGGCAATATGAGGAAACTTTTAGTTATGTACTTACCATAACTTTAGATGTTTGCGATCCATCTCGCCTACATTCTGTACTGATGGGCTCGGAGCCGATCCTCGGCTCCGACTCGGCACGCTATGCTATAGAGCGAAGCCTCTTATTGGCTGAGCTATTCTATATCCCAGGATGCACCACCACTACTTCCCCAGATCTTGTTTGTCCGCACTCATGCGCGCACACAACTGTTTATATAACATTGCCAGATGTTTCAAGATGAAACGATAGTACTCGGACCGTCCGGTCTCTTCTGATCTCCAAGGCAGGGGGAAGGAGGGTGGGTTATTAGGAATGTAGGCGAGATGGATCCCAAACATCTAAAGTTATGGTAAGTACATAACTAAAAGATGTTATGTGATCCTATCTCGCCTACATTCTGTACTGATGGGACAGCGTCCCTAGCACCTAATTCCTGGGTGGCTCACTAGAAAACACTCCCGAGAACTGTGGAACCAAATGAAGCTCGCCCCCCGAGATGCCACATCCAATTTGTAGTGGGAAATGAAGGTGTGCGGGGAAGACCATGTAGCCGCAGCACAAATGTCACTAATGGCAAGCTTAGAATGGAATGCTATTGAAGTAGCCATAGCTCTTGTAGATTGAGCTTTGACAGAGGTTGTAAGCTCTTTATTAGAAGAGGAATAAGCCTGACTAATACAGTCCTTGATCCATTTGGCAATAGTGACCCTTGTGACGGCTTTGCCCAATTTATTATCCGAAAAGGACACAAACAATTGATCTGTTTTCCGTGTTTGTTGGGTCCTGTCTAAATAAAAGCGCAATTGCCTGTGAACATCCAATGTGTGGAAGATGTATTCCGCTTTGTTTGAGTACTTTGGGAAGAAAACTGGAAGTTCTAATGAGTGTTGCAGGCAAAAACTGGAACAAACTTTAGGGACAAAAGATGGGTTAGGCCTGAGGGATACTCTAACTTTGTGAAAAACCAGGTACGGTGGTTTGTGAAAAACCAGGTACGGTGGTTTGACAGATAGAGCTTGAAGCTCTGAAACCCTTCTGGCAGAAGTAATCGCGACCAGAAAGGCAGTTTTCCAAGAAAGAAATTTCAAATCACAGGTTGCTGCCGGTTCGAAGGGGGAAGAGGTTAAGGCACGTAATACCACATCGAGATCCCACAGAGGAGCAGGATGAGAAATCGGAGGTCATAAAAGCACAGCACCTTTCACGAAGGTTTTACACAATCTGTTGCTCATTAAAGGTGGGTTTATAGATTCATGAAAATTGGAAATAGCTGCCAATTGGACCTTGATGGTAGAGACTGAAGAACCTTGATTGAATAGGGAAGTTAGAAACTTCAGGACTTCTGACAGTGATGGGATCTAGACCCCGGAGTTGAGCCCAAATAGCAAATCTCTTCCATTTGCTAGTATATAATTTCTTAGTGGCAGACTTGTGGGCCGAGGATAAGATACGAATGACTTCCGGGTCTAAAGTATGATTCCTGACTATAGTTGGAAGAGGAGTCGTCAAGCTGTTAACTTCAAAGTGTGAAGGGACTGATGGAGTTGTCCCGACTGATGAATTAATAGGTCCGGGATCCGATCCAGGAACCATGGAGCGTCCCGTGCATATTTCCGAAGATAGGGGAACCATATCTGACGAGGCCAGTAAGGGGCAACTAAAATCATTTTGCTCCCCAAGTGAGACGCCTTTTGGATCACTCTGGGAAGGAGGGGAACTGGAGGGAAGGCGTATAGCAAGCCGGTGGGCCAAGGATGGGCTAATGCATCCATAGGACTCTGCCCCAGAGCTGGAGTGAGAGAGAAGAACTTTCTGCACTTCGCGTTCAGCGGGGTTGCGAAAAGGTCGCAATAAGGAGTTCCCCATCTGCTGAAGATCTGAGTTGCCACTGCGTCGTTCAGAGACCACTCGTGAGGAGAGAGAATAGTTCTGCTTAGTCTGTCGGCTATCACGTTGGATTTCCCAGGGATATGAGTCGCTACCAGAAAACGTCTGGTCGCCACTGCCCATTCCCAAACTCTCATGGCCTCTCTGCAAAGGGGGTAGGATCTGGTCCCTCCCTGCTTGTTCAGATACCAGACTACTGACATGTTGTTGGAGTGAATGGCAATTACGCCCTGAGGGAGGTAATCGTGGAGGGCTTGTAGAGACAGAAACACCGCCCTCATTTCTAGAATGTTGATATGAAGGAGACTCTCGTGGGAATGCCAATTGCCTTGGACTGACCTGCCCAGGTAATACCCCCCCCCACCCCGTCTGGGAGGCGTCCGTCGTCAATGTGGCCATAGGAGGAGGTGGAACAAAGGGTCGTCCCTGATCCAGATTGGAGGACACCAGCCACCAGCGAAGGTCCCGTTTGCAGGTTTCCGTGATCCGTATGAGGTGACTGAGAGGGAGATCCTGAAAGGACCACTGTGTCGATAGGAGCCACTGGAGAATTCTCATATGCAATCTTGCTAAGGGGACTAGGAGAACAGTGGCCGACATAGAGCCTAATAGCTGGAGGACCATCCTGGCTGGGGCTTTGGATCTGAGAAGCAAGGCTCGGACTTGAGCCTGTATAGTCTGTATCCTTTCTGTAGGAAGATAGACCCGCATTTGGTTTGAGTCTATTTCTACTCCGATGAACCTTATGCGCTGAGATGGCAGCAACACAGACTTTGGCCAATTGAAGGTGATTCCAAGGGAAGTGCCTAGTGATATGGTGGCTTGTAGGTTCTGCAATAGTAGACGCCTGGAGGTGGCAGTTAGGAGCCAGTCGTCCAGATACGGAAACACCTGGAATCCTAGACTCCTCAGGTGAGCAGTCACGACCACCAAACATTTGGTGAACACCCTGAGGGCTGTGGTGAGACCAAAGGGCAGGGCACAGAACTGAAAATGACTGTCTCCCAGGCTGAAACGCAAATGATCTATCAGGATGTGATAATAGGCGTCCTTGAGATCTATGGAGCACATCCAAACACCTTTCTCCAGCAGTGGGAGAATGGATTGTAAGGTGACCATTCAGAACTTGGACTTTTTGACTGATCGAATAAGGATGCTGAGATCCAAAATGGGCCTCAAGTCCTCGGTCTTTTTTGGCACCAAAAAGAATCTTGAGTAAGTCCCTAATCCGATCTGGTCTGCGGGGACCGGTTGGATGACTCCTTTATGAAGCAGCTTTGAGATTTCTAAGGCTGCGATTTCCCGTTGACTGGGTGGCGGGTCCGGGATTTTCTTGGACGGCGGTGGAGGGTGTGAAAAGGGGATGGTGTAACCTCCGGCGATGATTCGAAGCACCCATCGGTCCTGAGTGATACCTTCCCAGGCTTTTAGGTGCCTCGAAAAATGACCCCCGACTGGCTCCGGAGCTGCACAGTCGGGCAATCCTTCAGGGATTGTGGAAGGCTGAAGAGCCACGAAAGGACTTGCGGTCTCCAGTGTTGCGGGGGCCTCTGCCGCCTCTGGGACGGCATCTTCCAGAAAAATTTCCCCTTCCTCTGCCTCTAGAAGGGGGATCGTCCTGCTGCGAGGGATAAGACTTCTGGGATTTACGGAACCACATTTTCCCTCCTCTTTTAGCCTTGGGGTAAGGCCGAAAGGGAGTGGAAAATCGTGCCCCTACGGCAGTCAGAGTCTTACCTTCTTGCTCACAGCGGGTCAATGTGTCCTTTACCTTGGGTCCAAACAAAGAGGACCCATCAAAGGGAGCGTCGGCAAAGGAAGACTTAAAGGCTTCTGCAAAATGACACAGGTGGAGCCAGGCTTGCCTCCGTAGAGTAACACCCGTACCCGCCGCTCTACTCGCCCCCTCGGCTGCATATGAAATGAGCCTCATGGACGAGTTTGATATCGATGACAGAGTAGCCAACTGAGAGCCGACCGTCTGGGCCAGCTGCTCAGGTAGGTTACCCAAGAGGGTATCTGAAAGCTCCTTGATCAGATCCCTCTGAAGTTTAGTGAAGTGCGTCAAATAGTTCAGGGACCTTAAGGTAAAGGCCGCTGAACTGAGGGTGCGCTTCCCGTACCGGTCCATGCTCCTAGACTCCTTATTAGGAGGATGGACGGACGTCGAAGCCTCTGCTACATCTTGCTGGGTAGCAGATGCCACCACCAGGGCATCTACAGCCACACCTTTGGTCAGAAACTCCTTCTCTGGGGGTGCTGATAAGAATTTATTTGGGCGAGCCGGCACCGGTTCCACAGAGTCTGGATGCTCCCACGCCCTTCGACAGATCAAATCTAGGAGCTCGAAGGGTGGAGACACCCAGGAGGCGGAGGGCTGAGCCCCGAAGGCCTTGAGGAACACCGACTCGTCAGCGGAAGGGGGTTTTTGGAATGCCAGCCGCCTCGTTGTTTGAGGGCCTCCAAGATGTCTGCAAAGGAGACATCCTCAGAGGACGACTTAGGGGACCCCTCCGCATCATCAAGATCGGTGTCCGACGTGAGAGACTCATCGGGGGAGTCGACGTGCTTCCTCTTGCACAGTCTTTTCCTTGGGGTTTCCTCCGAAGAAGCTTCAGAGGGACCTCCAGGAGGGGGTGAAACCCCACTGGGGGTGACCTCAGGCCCCGGGGCTCCGCTGTCTAGCGACAGGGGGACTACAAAAGACCCAGTCTCCGTGTGTAGGGAAGGTACCGGTGAGACCGTGGAGGTAGCCAAAGAAGATTTGGCCAAGGCACTCCTCATGGCCCTGAAGGCTGGACCGCCAGAGTCCTGGGAAGGTCCAACCCCCGGGGCCACAACAGTAGACGGCACCCCTGCAGCCGACGCACCGAGAGGAAGGCTCGGAACCGAAAACATCGGTCCCGAAGCGTCACCCCCGGGGCCGACCGAGGAGGTCCGTGTACCGAACTCAGACCCGAAAGCCAGAGTTGGAGTAAGGGTCGGAGCCGACCCGAAAACCTCCAACGGCTCCACCAGCACCGGCTCCAACGGTGCCGAGGCTGTTGGAGGAGGAACCAGAACTACAGAGTGGGCCATCGGCTCCGAAGCCGAATGGGCTGGAGCCGAAACTAATTTCTGGAACACAGGAGACTGAAAAAGTCTTTGGAGCACCCTGTCGATGTCCGAATCCGACATCTTGGAAGATCGGGAGGAGACCGATCGGGTCCGAGCTGACTTCTCCATTGGCTCCGAAGGACTGGGGGACTGGCTCCGAATGGACTCGACCAATATCGGTGCCGAGGGAGATTCCATAGCAAATTCCCTCTGTGCCGAAGAGGGCTTCGGCGCCAAAGGGGAAGTGTCTGAGCCGGCAACCCTCATCGGCTCCAAAATCAGTGGAGCCGATGAAGGTGACCCGCCTCTCGAAGCCCCAGCCATCGGCTCCGAAACCAGAGGAGTTGAGGCTGGAGGCATCAAGGCAGACCGTTCCGCCCTCGGCTCCGAAGTCCGTGGAGCCGATGGAGAAGCCTGCCTAGATTTCTCAGTGGTCGGTTCCGACGGGCTGGTCGGAGCTGACTATTTCTTTTTCTTAGCTGGAGAGGAAGAGGAAGATGAGGCCTCTTCGAAGGAGGGTTTGATAAGCCCTTTTAAGATCAATTTATTCTTCCTCTCTTGGAGGACCCTAGAGGAAAAGGCGTGACACACGCTGCAGGACTCCTGAAGGTGTTTGGCACCTAAACAGTACACGCATAAGGAGTGATCGTCCGTGATGGACATTTTATAGTTGCATCTCGTGCACTTCTTGAATTCTGAGGGTCTATGCTCCTTAGACATAATGTCTATAGACTACTCACTATAACAGAGAAAAACACAATGTATGTAACTCAGCACAAAGATTTTCACAACAATAAAAACTCTTTTTTTTTTTAAACAATAGGCGGCAGCCCAAGAAACTTAAACAAATACAAATTCACCAAAAAGAGGGCCAAGAACCCTCTAACTCAAACAGGTACTTGACCTCTCCGAAATAATAAGAAGACTCACTAAAGAACTAGGGGCAGGCCCCTCTAACTTAAGCGGAAACCTTTCCCTTTCCAGTCACACAAATTTACCACAAAAAATTTACAAAAAAAACCACACTTATACACAACAATAGCTGTTAAAACAGCTTTTGGGTAAAGATTAAAGAATTTCCTGACAGAAAAACTTTCAGAAAAAAAGCACTTAGCTCAGCCAAGTTCGAGACCACGTCTTAGCTTGTATGTGGCAAACGAGATCTGGGGAAGTAGTGGTGGTGCATCCTGGGATATAGAATAGCTCAGCCAATAAGAGGCTTCGCTCTATAGCATAGTGTGCCGAGTCGGAGCCGAGGATCGGCTCCGAGCCCATCAGTACAGAATGTAGGCGAGATAGGATCACATAACATCAGCAGGTTTTAATGGTTCCTTAGTCGCCAGGCCAGAAGGATTCTACATCCAGGGACAGGATATGGAGGCTGGAGAGCTGGGTACTTTAGGATGGGAAGAGAAATTACGGTAGCCAAAGACGCTGGGGCCAGGATCGCACAGCAGTTCGGGGATATAAAGATCTATATAGATCTTTAAAGATACATATATGTATGTGTGTGTGTGTGTTATATATATATATATATATATATATATATATGTATATATATATATATATATATATATATATATATATATATATATATATATACATATACATACACATACATACACACATATGTAAAAGGAATACAAGGGGTGATATGTATAGATGTTTGCCCAAGCTGAGCAATGTGTTTCTGTACCACTGTTTGACTATACTGCGATTCAAAGATGTGCCTACAGATCCCATTAAGCCCTTCTGGTGAATGTCTAACAATCATCTACCACACAGTACTACTGTGGATAAGTGTTTCATTCAACAGAATGCAGCAGTGTAGCACTGAGCTATAACACTACACAGTCTGTTCTGTTTTGGAAACAGTGTTCACCATGGAAGGGATGGGTGCAACGTGAAGAATATTCACATACATCCTTTGCAAGATGTAGCACAAAGTAAGTTCTAACTATTCTACCTATCAATCTCAGGATAATAAAAGCTACAAAACATATAATCTTGTATTTAAGGTTTCTCTTGTATTACTGAATTGTATAAAACCCTGCAGTCTTGTAATTGAATTTACTCTTCGATTTTTTTGTAATGTGATCATAAAATGTTATTATATCATGTGTGGAGCTTTTCTCCCCGGGCCTCTACTAAAAATGGATCGGTGTGCCCAGTCAGACCTTTGTGGTAAACTAAAGTCAATAAATAATAAACAACTGTCACGCTATTCAACTTCTATAGTAAAGACATCCATGATAGGCAGAGGCCTAATTTACACAGATCACACCCGGAGACAACTGCAGTTTCAGAAATCAGTTACGAGTCACAGCACAGCTGACCAGTGAAAATTTGTGAATCACCCCCCCCCCCTCCAACATTACACAAGACTGTACACTATGGCCTTGAATACTATGCAAGGTTTTGTGATTAGAGTACAAGGTGAACTAATAAAGATTCAGAGACAAAATCTCTGCTCTAAACTACTTTTATGACTGTGGCATTTGACAAACTGCGACTGGATGTCAGATCAACGGCATATACATGCCAGACAAGTTAGTCTGGCAGTTTACTGTCAAAGGTTAAAGCTATAGGGAGATAAATGCCACCCTATACTCCAGGGTATGACACTCACAGCCACCACTACTGGGCAAGTCTGACCAAATCACATTTCCATAGTAACCCAAGAAATTTCTGGTTAGGGGAGAAGCTCATGCCAAGATGCGTTTACCACTTACATTAACTTGATAAACTCTCTAACAACAAAACATTGCCCTTTGTGAAATAACTAACACAGAAAAATGTATAACGAAAAGTAAAAAAAAAAAAAAAAAAAAAACACAGGAAATTTAAGCTAGAATCAAGCAATTAAAAATGTAGAAGCTGGAATTAAGCACTCAAAAAACATAATATAGAATGACTAATACCTAAAAGTAACGTAAGAGAGAACTAGAAAAAAAATATGGAATCAATATCTGTCTGAAGTTTAATGTAATGCCTATATGCTACCATGGACAAGTTTACTGCCATCCAACAAACAATCCCAGTGCATTACATTCGTATGTTCATAGGTAGGTAATAGGCTATTAGCCCTAGGGCCTATATAAGCCTAGCCAAAAAGGTATCCCCCTGGCTTTCGCCACCCAAGAACATTATTTTATTGTGCCCCTGTCGAGTAGAGCCACAAAAGTAATCCCTGGGGTGACTTTCCTATTTCCCATCCAATCATCAAGACTTTTCTTGAAGAGTGCTAATGAGGAGCTCTGTTTGACATAGATAGGCGGTCTGTTCCAGAGTATGGGAAGTCTCTGGGACAGGAATCTATCCCTCCAGCATGTTCTGTTTATTGTGGTGACAAGGTTTGGTTCCCTAGAGTGTGTAGCTCGGATGGACTGGGATTTCTTTAAGTGGAGCATGTCCAACAGTTCTGGGTTTGACATAGCTTTGTATGCTAGGCAGAGATCGCCTCCGAGTAGGCGATATGCGATGGAGTAAAGCTGGAGTTTTTTGAGATGGTCTGCGTACGGCATCTGTTTGAGGCCAGTAATCCTCTGTGAGGTATTTCTGTGGCCTTTCCAGTTGTTGTAGATGTCTTGTGAGGTACATACCAAAAGGGGCGTTGTACTCTATAATGGGTCTAATGAGTGATGAGTAGAGGGGAACAATGACCTATTTTTCTGGATGAGAAACCTTTTGTGATGAGGTGAGCCAAGTAGAAGGATTTCCTGACCACTGTGGCAATGTGATTATCAAAGGAGAGACTACTGTCCACCTGTGTCCCAAGGTCCCTTATCACACTTTCGGCATTAAGTAGACTACAATTTATGTGGTAGTTCATGGGTACAGAATTTTTACCAAAGGGGATGACAATACACTTTTTGGCACTGAACCTCAGGCCATGGCTTTAACACCAGGCATCTGTCTCAGTGAGGCCCTTTTGTAGTATGTCCACATTGTTAGGAGTTTCGATTATGGCGCCTAGTTTGCAGTCATCTGCAAACTTGGTTAGCCAAAGACCTTCTGTGTTAGCCTGTACTTCAGAGAAGTAGATACCAAACAGGAGAGGATCCAGGACTGAACCCTACGGTATTCTACTTGTCACTGGTCTGAAGTCAGATTTGGAGTCTGCTACTTTCACAGTGTGGGTTCTGTCCATGAGCCAGTTGGCAACCCATCTTGTGACATAGGGATTTATACCTAGTTTAGTGAGCTTATCTACAATTTCAGAGTGGGGGGATGGTGTTGAAAGCCTTGGCGAGATCTAGATAAGCTGTGTGAACCACCTTACCCACATCTATGGCTTTGGTGACTGATTCAAAGAAGTCAATCAGATTTAGGAGACATGATCTGCCTTTTACAAACACGAACTGGGTAGGGTCCAGAGTTTGGAGATTACCAATGTCTGTTTATGAGTTCCATGATGATATGTTCCATGGCCTTGCAGACCAGGCTCATCAGGCTAATGGAGCGGTAGTTCCCGGGGGTCCATCGTGGCTCCCCCTTTGTGGAGTGGGATAACCGTTGCGGTGCGCCATTCAGTGGGCACAAAGCCTGAGGTGAGGCTATGATTGAACATGGTACTTAGGTAGGGTGCCAGTTCATTCTGTAGTTCATGTAGAAAGCAGCCTGGGATAGTCAGGTCCCATGGATGCTGTGTTCTTGGCTTTGGAGTGTGTGTTTTTACCTCTGCAGCTGTGATTACAGGAACTTTGCATTCTTCCGGTATACAGATGGGCCCTCTAGGGGGTGAGAGGGGGGGGGGGGTAAAGTTAGCACTGAACCTATCTGCCAGGACGTTGGCAATATCAGTTGGTTCTGTATATTTAGTGCCATTGTGCTGTAACTCAGACCAGATCTGAGTGTTGCCATTGAGATTCTTGACATAGCTATAGAATGCTTTGTGGTTGTCTTTAGAGTCAGTGGCAATTTTGTTTTCGTAACTAGCTTTGGAAGATTTTATGAGGGATCTCATCTTCTTACTGAGGTTGACCAGGGAGTTCCTCCAGTCATGGGATTTTACTCTTTTTTTGCAACAGTTTCTTTCTTCTGTTGTAGAGTTTGTTTATGGCAGAGGACCACTAGATTGGCTTCCTTTTTTGGAGGATAGCATCTTGGTTCTATGAAGGATAGCATGATCCATGCACTCGTGTAAGTGCTTATAAAGTGCATTTGTGTAGGATTCAGCAGTCGTACCTCTATTGTCCGTCTACATGGGTGTCATGATGTTTGCCACTTCTGTCTTAAGAAGTGTGAAGTTGGCTTTGGAGAAATTTTTTACGGTGGTTTCCCCTAATTGGGGGTGGGGGCGGGATGTGGCTGTCTAGGGTGAGTAGATTGTGGTCGGATCTGACCAACAAGGAATTGACCTCTGGTGTGGAACACTGGATGCCCATGTTGGTAATGACCAAGTCCCGGATACTGCTGCCCCTTGGTGGGGGTGTGAATAAGTTGATCCAAGGCGTTGGAATTTATGAATTCCAGAAAACGTTGATCATAAGAGTTTGTACAGGAGTAGTTTTCCCAGTTAATGGTGGGGTAGTTGAAATCGCCCATTATTAGGGTGTTGAGTTGTACCCTAATACTTTCCAGTGTATCAAGAAATGAGGAGTGGGAATCCTGGAGCATGGTGGGGGGTATGTAGCAAGCTACAATTTGGATTGCGGTCTTGCCCAGAGTTAGTTGCACTTGGATAATCTCGGATGCATTATGCAGTGCAACTAGCCTAGAGGTGTGGATATCCTTAATGAATATGGACATGCCTCCCCCTTTAGTGCTTTGTTCTGGGTTAGGTGGACACAAGGTGTGGTATGAATTATAGCCTGGTAACGCAGGGGTGCTCTCTGGAGCTTTGATCCAGGTCTCTGTCACTGAACAGATGTCCATGTTCCCCATTTTAAGGAGTGCCTCGATTGAGTGCATTTTGAGGTTTAGACTTCTAGCATTGAGTAGCATTACCTTCAGATTTTGCTTGCTTGTACCTGTTACAGTGGTGAATTTGTCATTTGAACCTTGCCTAAAAAAGGGAGTATAGGGGTGGCAAGAGCCTTAGCCAGTATCCGGAATCCCAAGGGCGGCAGGTGCAGGCCATCTCTGGCAAAGCATCGTAGTCTGTCGAGCATGTCGTCCCAGGCAGGCAAATACTGGATCCCCTAAGAATGACACCAGAAGCTTAGCCAATTGTTGAAGTCAATCATTTTGTCATTGTACTGTGGTATCATTCTGGGTGATGGCAGGATGCTAGTCAGGGCTAGGGTCATACCTGCCTGGGCTACAAGATCGGAGAGCTCCTCCATGTCTCCTTTCATGTAGTCCAGGGAGGTACGTCTCCGGTCATTCACACCAACATGGACAATGACAGTGTCATATTTGTACTTGTTGTGGAGTGACCTGAGTGCGTGCGTTATGTGGCGGATCCTGGCACCTGACAGGCAGCTGACAGTAACTTTCTCCTTGTTTAGCCTGATGAGTGGAACATCAGTGTGCCTGACTATAAGAGTCACCTATGACTAGAGTGTTGGGTACGTTGTTATGCCTTATGGGCTGTGGTTGAGTGGCACACTGACTTTGTGGGCTGTGTGTCATTTGGGTTGTGTTGGGGGGTGGAGTTTGCTTGCATTTCTGCTTTGGAGGTCCCTGATGCTTGGGCAGGTTTTTATTGAGAAGCTCCGCGAATTAATTTAGGTGTGTGTTTTGTGTTTGTGTGTTTTGGTGGTGTAGGTTTTGAGGGACTATGTGATGAGTGTGGTGTGGAGCAAGTGTTTACCTTCTCCTCTTGAGTGTCTAGTCCAGTCTTGGGTGAAGACAGCTTTGCTTCCAGTTTGGATATATAAGTGCATCTCTCACAGGTTGTAGTGTTGGGTGGTAGGAGGATAGGGTTGTCTGTGTACATTAAACAATTGCTGCATTGCCCCAAGATGCCCAGATTCATCAGGTAGACAGGAGAAATCACCAGGAGCTGACCCTTAAGTACTAAAAACTGCTTTCCTCTAGACAAGTGAGGAAAGTTGAGTACTGTAGTAACTTATTTATTAAGTACTAAAAAACTGCTTTCCTCTAGACAAGTGAGGAAAGCGGAGTACTGTAGTAATTTGCAGCTTTAGTGCTTACGAGTTCTGAACAAGTGCCGAGTTCAAAGAAACAGATTTGAGTGCTGAAACTAGAAAACTGGCTAGTTCTAAGAAACAAATTTAAGCTAGAAGGCTTCCCTCCAACACAGAAAGGCTTGGGGGCTTAGAAGCCTACAAACAGTCTAGACCACTTACAGGAAAGGCAGGAAACAAGCTTAAATTTTTTCTTTCTTTCCCAGATGCTCTCTTTGTACACAGTAGGAGTGCCTGAAATTAGAATATAATCTCATTGCACTCAGTTGAGTGAGCAAATGAGATGGGCCCAAAAGGAGTATTGAAACACAAACTTAAAAGAGGAGCGGGCAGTTTCAAAGCCACCAAGATTAACACCAAAACAAAACCAGAGAGGGTGGGTGGGGAACTAACTGAAAAAACAGAGTCAAAACTTCCAGTTCAGTTAATATTCAATGCAACACAAATAAATCAATTAAAATGCTATATTATTTGACAAAAAAGTGCAGATAAAAGGTACTTAAATTCTCTTATACGTCCAGCTGAATACAGCTAGATCTTAGCCAGCCAAAGCTCAGGTTTTAAGCAGAAAATATTCCAAAATGTACCCCTTAAAAAGGCAGTAACAGAATATCAATGAATAGGATAACCCCCGACTGCAATTACTGTCTATGCAGGAATTCTAACAGGCAGTAAAATCTAGCAAGCACCATATTAACAGCCAGATGTGTAAATTCTGCTTCCTGGGGTACACCAACTTGTATGAAAGGGAAAGAGACCATACCTACATTTCCCTTAATTCTCAGTATTATACAATATCAGAGTCTGTTCATATTACGATATGGGTGTGTGGAAGCAGAACTACCATAATTTGGAGGGTGGAGGCTCATTTCAGTATATGTCACTGGTCAGATGGAAGGTTGGGGCTATGATAAATCTATTTGACATGGGTCAGAGCTAACAAAACAGAAATATTTGAAATCAGCAAAATCATTCCACAATGAAACATAAAGCTGTTTATTTTGAATGATAGAAGGCACTTCCTTACTTACATACCTTCAAAACTAAAATAGTAAGGCTATGCATGACGTATACATGGCACAGGCAAATTTGTATAAAACATTTGTTTTCGGGGTAAAATGTTCAAATGACTAAAAGTCAAGTTATCAAACACAAATGCACTGACAATTATTGAATTTTTATAAGTCTGTACTTATGTGTCGGGACCATTCCATTACTAAATCACAGGTCTCTGATATTCTATGCAACATACTCAAAACTGTAAAGATGGCAACTGTGCCTTTAGAAGCTAGACTCCTTCTGAAACACTGGACTCTTTCTACCAACAAATCCAATCCTAGCTATTAAGAACTAATTGGCCAAGAATTCTGTACTTTGTCTTAACAGGATGTAACAGCGATGTGACATATGAAGTCTTGCAAAGTAAAATGTTCTTCCTGCAGCTCTCAAGGATGCTGCAAGACCTCCTTCACTGGTCTTTGAAAGCCTGCTTGTAAAGACTCCACAAGATGTAATTATATATGTATATAAAATGTCAGACAGTACCCACATAGGGGAAAACCTATTCTGTGTTGAAATTTGAGCTCAAGCAGAAAACATCTTGGCATAATGGCATTATTTTCCAACATATGGATTACCAAACAACTGGTAAAAGGGGCACAGAAAAGGGACAATACAGCCTTCAACCCCATCTTCAAACTTGCTACTAGGCAAAATATCATGCAAACGTGTCCTAGCTTGAGAAGAGGAGATACTAAAACAGCAGACTTCTTTCTTCTATCACTACACCTCCCCAAGACCTGCCCAATGGCTCTTCTACCTGCGCCTAAATTCATTCTGGGGGGAAGGTCAGGAATCCCTACTTAGGAGAGAGCCCTATGCTCCATTTATTCCCAAGGAAAGCCTAATCAGACCATGTGTTTCCCCTGTGGTGAGATTTGTGCAGAAGGGAGCAGGTCAGCTTCCAAGGCAACCTTCTGAATTGAAGGCAACCTTCTGAATTGCAATTGCTGCCCAGATGGAAGGGGGTATGAGCTGCTCCCATACATGCCTCCCCTTTTCCCCACTATGTTAAAGGATAGTTCTATGTTGACAGTACAAGGAGACCAGCCATTACAAGCTGGCAGTATACCCCAGTCACTTCTAGATGTTATTAATGTCTCCCATCTCCCCAAGGGTGAATGAGTCAGTATTAGCTGCTCAAGCTTATCCTCCCCAACCTGTGCATCTTTAATGGAGCACAGGTTCTCTGGACTTGAGTCAGAGCATTATCCCGCTATACTACAGATTCCACAGTGAAAGATATTTGTGACACCATGAACATGGAAACTACAACCATCCAGAAAGGCATTCTGTGCTAATAGAATCAAGATCATCAGTCAGACTTTGAGAACAATCTACCAGCAGAGTCCCTTTTCAAATATATGGAAACCTGTGAATACTTTTTTAGCAAGTACGGAAAAAGCTACTTTTAAAGTAAGCCACTTGGGAAGTGTTCGGTAACCAATACCTTTCCAGATAGCAGAGGTTCAATAAGGGCATCCCATCCCATATCTTTTTTTCAAAGTAAGAGAATAAGTGGAATACACCCAAAGATGTGCCAACAGAACAATGTTTAGTTGGCTCAACTGATTCAGTAAGAAGCACCCTGGAAATTAGTTATCCTTAAGTTAACATGAATGCATCTCATGGGTTACAATTAATAACTTACTACGGCAGACATTCTGTCTTCCCAATTCTCTGTTTGGAAAGAAGAAAAAAAAGACGGTTCCTCTTTTTTTTTTTTTTTTTAATTAAAATCTAAAATTAAAAATTATTTACTATGATTCCTATCTACATTTTTATCACTACAGCTCAAATTTACTCACTTACCTGGACTACCTTTATACACAGAGACACAGATAGAACTGCTTGCTGTTTCTCCATCTTATCTCAGTAAAGTGCATTCCAAATCATTACAGTCTCTCATCACATGTTCTACCTCCTTTTCCATGTACCATCCCCAGTAATTTCTTCCATAATCTCTCCAACAGTTTAACTTATCCATCTCTACGGACTCAAAACAAGAGCAAATTACTACAGCTATCTTTTTAATACTGAGCTGTAGAAAAATAAAACCTTGTGCACTTCCTCCAGGGATAGTAACTTCTTTTACTAATTAATCTAGGACTGGGGCATCAACCTGGTTTGCATTCCTACAAAGAAATGATTAGGTGCCTCATATACATCAATCTGTGAGAACCTGGTTGTGGTTAATTTCTTTTGGCTGTGAGTACAGGACTCCTACCTGATTTTTTTAAACCCAAAATACACATTTCCTGTTTCCACTCCTTGCATTTCCTGGTCAGTTGTTTATCTAAGTTGATTCAAAACCCTGTGGAAAAGTTTAAGACATTCCCAAACATTAGCAATCTATTGAAAAGTGGCTGCCATAAACTCCTGCCCAGCTCCTTTATCTCATCACTACCCACTCTCTTCAAGACAAGTTTTTTGCCGCAGTCTGAATTTCAGGTCTTTAATTCTTTGTCCCAAATCCTGTAAACACATGTCCCTTGCCCTATACTGCTCTTTCTTACAGAGCTTCAGTTAAAAGTTACATAATTTTTTTTATTAATCTTGCCTCATCCATCACCTTGGCAACTTCCCAGTCTAAGATGTATATAATCCATCACTTAAGCATCGCCCTAAACCCTTCCTTGGACACTAAGAGAGGAACCGGCCTTCACTAACAAAATATCAGTATGATGGCTTCCTAAGAAAGAATATTTCTTAGCACAGCATGGTCAGACAAAGGTGCATGTTCTGTACAGGATTCTTTTGCTCACCATAATTCAGGATGACTGATACAGCACATGTCCAGTCTACTCACTCCATCAGGTGGAACAGCATAAAATGTAAACTCTTTTCTGTCTAGAATGTGTACCCTACAAACATCACATAACTCAAATTCCTCTAGTAAACAGCTTAACAGTCGAGTGACCTTTGTATGTCTAGACAGAACTGAGAGTATCTTATCCATCTTTGGGTCCAGTACTACACAGAAAGCTCTACCCAGAAGTTATGTAAAGAATCTCCACAGCACTACTCAGATTTGCTTTGAGCTACTGCACAATGGTACCTCCTATACCGAGCCAACAGATATTGCCAACATACTGGCCGACAGATTCAGTGTCAACTTTTCCTGTCTCCCCCCCAAAGGACCAGTCACAATAATAGTTGATTGCCAGGCACCCAGTATTACCGCTGCACAGGTTAAAACAGCACTGTCCAAGGCCAAGAATACAGCTTCTATGGGACCTGACAATATCCCTGGCTGTGTTCTACATGAACTACAGAGTGAACTGGCACCTCACCTGTGTGCCCTGTTCAATCACAGCCTCACCACAAGCTTTGTCCCTACCGAATGGCACACAATGGAGGAGAGACTACAGACCCTGGGAACTATCGCCCCATTAGCCTGACGAGTCTGATATGCAAAGCTATGGAACGCATCATCATGGACCTAATAAACAAGGATATAGGGAATCTCCAAACTCTGAATCCCACACAGTTTGGTTTCGTGAAGGGTAGATCATGCCTGCTCAACTTGGTCAACATCTCCGAGTCAGTCACCAGAGCTGTGGATGAAGGCAAGGTGGTTCATACAGCCTACCTTGATCTGGCCAAGGCCTCATAGAAAAACTCTCTAAACTAGGCATCAAGCCCTATATCACTAGGTGGGTTGCAAACTGGCTCACAGGTAGAACCCACAGTGTGAAAGTAGCTGACGCAAGTCAGACTGCTGACCAGTCACAAGTGACGTCCCACAGGGTTTGGTCCTGGGTCCTCTCCTGTTTGATATCTACTTCTCTGAAGTCCAGGCCAACATGGGGGGACACTGGCTGACAAATTCCGCAGATGATTACAAGTTGGGAGCGATTATTAACTCCCAAGTGATGTTGACATCCTACAGCAAGGCCTCACTGAGACCAATGACTGATGTCAGAACCATTGCCTTAAACTCAATGCCAAAAAATGTGTCATCATCCCCTTGGGAAAAACCCGGTTCCCATGAATTACCACATCAATTGTAGTCCACTGAACACAGAAGGCGTTATAAGAGATCTGGGAACACAGGTTTACAGCAACCTCTCTTTTGACCACCACATTGCCTCTGTGGTCAGAAAGTCCTTCTATGTGGCACATCTCATTACTAAGGGGTTTGCATCCAGGAAGAAAGAGGTCATTGTCTCCCTCTTCTCTTCCCTCATTACGCCAACCATGGAGTACAATGCCCCATTTGGCATGTACCGCACTAAACACCTGCAAAAACTGGAGAGGCCGCAAAAGTACCTCACAAAGAGGATCCTAGGCCTTAAACATTGTCCTACATGGACAGACTCAAAAAACTCCAACTATTCTCTGTCTCACATCGCCTACTTAGAGGCGATCTTTGCTTGACTTAACATGTCTGACCCAACTCTGTTAGAAATGCTACATCTAAAGAAATCCCAATCCCTTTGTACCACATGCTCCAGAGACCTCACCCTCATTACCACAATCAACAGAACATGCTGGAGGGACAGGTTCATAACCCGCAGACTGCCCATGCTATGGAATAGACTTCCCATAAATGTCAAGCAGAGCACCACACTAGCCCTCTTCAACAGAAATCTTGATGAGTGGATGGGAAATAGAAAATTCACCCCAGGGATCACTCCAGTGGCTCTACTCGACAGAGGCACTGGGAATTAAGGTTGGGTTGCACGATGCCAGGGTAATCCTATGGGCTAGACTTGTACAGGCTCCAGGGCCATTAGCCTAGTACACACCTATGAACCCAATTACCATAGTGTTGAGAGCAATGACTCCCCTTAAAACTCTACTAAACTCCAAAGGGCCTAGTTTGTCCTCGTTCAGACTACAGAAATTCCCCACTGCCAATGGCCCAAAACTTACTTGCATTTTTAAGATAAATCACCTACCTGACTCATCTGAGTAACTCTGCAGGACTAGCCTACCCAAGGCTTTACGCACTAGGATAGGAGCACCTCCTTTAGATGCTGTTGCAGAACTACTAAACTTAACCCCAAGCCATGTTGGCCAAAACCCTTTTACTCAACACCTTGTTTACCTTGCCACCTGTACCATGTGCCCAGCATTTTATGTGGGCAAAACTGACTGGAAGTTGAAGGACAGGATTAGAGAACATGTGTATGATATCAATAATAAATCACTGAGAAGTGCCCTTTCTAAGCATGTTTGTAATAACACCCTAGACCATACTTTTAGGTTTCAAGTTATTCAAAGGAATTTTCCTAATATTAGAAGGGGAGATTTTAGAAATAAAACTGAAGAGTTTTGAAAGTCGGTGGATTATTAGGCTCAGAGAAGATATTACGCCAGGGTTGAATGATAGGGTATCCATCAAGCCAGTCTTAAAAGGTAGACCGTTAAGGTAATGAGTTATCTTAGGTGCAGCTGCAGCTTCGAGGATTATTTAGTTTGAAATTGCATTATTGCATGATTTACATGTTGTTTTACTTTTAAGTAATAGACAAGATACAGTCTATTGAGACTGTTGAATGGAATATAGTTTAAATATGTATGTCGTTTATTTTTAGCTTCATCTGTATTCTTTATTTTTGTATGGATGCCTTTATATCAAGATGTTTTTAATATTAGAAATATTTAGTAGATTTGATTTAGAGATTTATAGTGTTTTTATATGTTATTTTGCTAATAAGAATAGCCTTCTATTTTAAATGATGAAGTCTTATAGTGCACTTTTATAAGTGCGTGTGTTTTAATGTTAGAACTTTGGTGATTGCGCTTTAACTGTAGGAGCACGTTCATTACATTAATTGAAAGTGAAAATGATGTCACTGTATTTTAAAGTATTTAAAGGTACTCTTTATGACAATGGATTTTTGTATTGGCCTGATGAAGCCAACAGTGAAAGCGCTTGCCTTTATAATAAACATTTTGTTTATATAATTGTTGCCTGGAGGATACTATCTGAAGACTGAAGTTTCGTTGTACTTGGAACTGGTATAAGTCATTTAGACAAACTGTGACTTTAGCCTGTCTTCTGGAGCATATCGTTCTGCCGTCTCCAGTGTTTGTTTTAAATTTAAATGTATGTTCATATCCTTTCGACTCAATATGCCTGTAAAGGGCATTAGTTTTGTCTTTTTTTGATGATATTAAAACATCTCTCTCTTTTTACGATGTAGTAATATGGACAGGCCATACATTTAGCCATGTACACAATACATTTGGAGTTGCATTTCCCCTGTGCAAATGTAACCTTTGTTTTATTGACATTTTCCAACACAACCCCTTCGGCTTCTAATATACTAGAACATTGCCTATAGCAACCACATTTCCTAGTGTGTCTTTTATCTTGCAATGTATTAACCCATACTAGGGAAGCCCTTATCAGGAACTATTATAGTGGACAAAGCAAATAATGATATAAATTACCAAAGGGCATGCAACTTGGAGTACTCTCCATATGTAAACAAAGTTAAACAGATAATGATCAAAAATTGGAACATATTAGCAGATAATGACACAAGGGATATTGTGGGATCAGCACCATCCTTTGTTTACAAAATGGGGAAGAACTTAAAGAGAAGTTTGGAATTGGGCAGGGTTAATATATTGCAAGATAAAAGACACACTAGGAAATGTGGTTGTTGCAGGCAATGTTTTAGTATATTAGAAGAAAAAGGGGTTGTGTTGGAAAATGTCAATAAAACAAAGGTTACATTTGCACAGGGGAACTGCAACTCCAAATGTGTTGTGTACATGGCTAAATGTATAGCCTGTCCATGTTACTAAATCGGAAAAACAGAGATGTTTTAAGAATAGGATTTATGACCACTTGTATAATATCATTAATAAAAGACAAAACTAATGCCCTTTACAGGCATATTGAGTCGAAAGGATATGAAGATACATTTAAATTTGCCATTCTTGAGAAGATAAAAATAGGTCCGAGAGGAGGTAACCTTACGACCCTTTTAGGGTATAGGGAGACTAGATGGCAGCTATTCACAGATGCTCTAAATTTTCCAGGTCTTGATGATTACATTACAATTAAGCCTATTTTACAAATGCACATATAGTGATGAGAGAATTGAGAGAGAAAAAAGTGGCTCCCAAAATGAATTTTTTTAAATATTTTTTATATATTGTACATCAATTGATAGTGTGTTATGAATTTTATTTTTATGGTTACTTGATCTTTAACATGTTTGTATGCAGTGAATCAATTTTTATTCTTATGTGTTTTCATATTTTTGCATATTTATATATAGTAATAGTACAATTGGTGTTTTTTTGGTGCCAAAATGGCCTATATAAGATGTAATTAATTGATAATTAATATTCTGATGAAGTCCACATTCTTGTGGATGAAAGCGCTTAATCCTGTGTTTGGTGAATAAAGAATTTTATAGCATAAGTTTATAGCTTTGAGGGTGCGTTTGTTTTTCAGAAG
Source organism: Protopterus annectens (assembly GCF_019279795.1). Taxonomy (NCBI): domain Eukaryota; kingdom Metazoa; phylum Chordata; order Ceratodontiformes; family Protopteridae; genus Protopterus; species Protopterus annectens. The sequence continues at coordinate 1,241,750,819 of NC_056733.1, read as the reverse complement.
AATCCGTTACTTCTTTGGCGTGTAACACTTGCTTGGATTTTTATTAAGATCAGGTCACTGGCCTTCTTAGGCACCCGAAAGAATCTGGAGCAGTCGCTGGAAGCTCTCCTGTCTGGTTAACTTCCCAGATGGCTTTTTTTCTTAGGTGGATTATGACCTCTATTGGTGCCAAGAATGAAAAACAAAGTATCCTTGGGGGGGGGGGGGGTAGGATCTACTGGTCATTTAGGACGACTGCTCATGCTGACCAGTGGAGGTACACAGAGTAGTGCAGATGGATAAGTCCTCAGGGGTAATGTCTGCTGCCCAGTGATGGGGGAAATGGAATTTCTGACTGTTTTTAAAAATGCTCATACTATGTTCTTAAAACCTGTCGTATTAGGCTGACAACCTCCCTAGAATCCAATACATTGTGACCACACAGATTACTTGAAAATGCTGGTCATGCTGAAAACATTCCTGATGTGGGCTCTTTTGCATCTTCGAAAAAGGGCCGTAAAGAAAGATTAGTGGTGTAAAATCTTACCATAACCATAGATGTCTTACACTTCCATGTTGCAGTATTCTCACTGTGGGATCCTCCACCTCAGGCAGCCTGAACATCCAGCTCCTGTGCAAAAGCATAAGCCTGGTTGCTGTCAGGTGCATGAAACGTCACATGCAGGGCCATGAACCATAGGGGCCTTAAATGTGACATCTCCACGCACAGACCTCAGAAATGACTGCCCAGTTGGACAACAGTCTAAGGAAAACAGGAATGATGCCATCCAGACAAGGAAAATGTCATGAAGGGGGATAGTAGGGGGACAGGAATACTGCAACATGGAAGAGAAGGACATCTATGGTTATGGTAAGATTTTACACAACTAATCTATGTCTTTCTATTCCCATGTTGCAGTATTCTCACTGTGGCAGAGTAGCACAGTTCAAGTAGAAGAAAGAGTGGAGGAAGAGGTAGCAGTATCCAGGAAACCATGGCGGATGGCTCTTGTAAATCCTGCTCTGGCGATGCTGTCCAACTTACAACGTTTGGTGAAGGTATGTACAGAGGACCATGTGGTTGCCTCTAGTATGGTAGCTGTATCCAGGCCTTTGAAGAAGGCTCCTGAAGAGGCCACTGCTCTAGTAAAATGCACTTTAACATTTTAGGGTGAGTCTTTGCCATGAAAACAATAACAGAATATAGTTTTTCATATTGTCTGTTTGGATACAGCTTTCTGGAGGGCCATGAGGTGGAAAGATACAAAGAGCTGATTGGACCTTCTAATGCTCTTGGGCTTGCCCAGATAAAATCTTAGTTGCCTGTGGACATCAAGGGAGTGGAGCACTCTCTCACTGTCATTTTGAGGTGAAGGAAAGAAGGTGGGTAAGTGAATAGACTGGTTGAGGGACAGTTCATTGACCACTTTGGGCATGAAGGAAGGGTTGGTGCGAAAGGTCTTTGTGGAAGACAGTGTAGGGTGGAGATGCTTGCAGCTCAGACAGTCTCCTAGCTGAAGTAAGAGCTACTAAATAGGATAGTCTTCCAAGGTACACATCTGCAGAGAGGCAGAGGCTGCTGGTTCAAAGGGGGCAGTAGTGAGCTTCTTCAGTATGTAGTTCAAGTCCCAAGGAGGGGGGATAGGTTTTCTAGGTGGTCTGATGTGGAGAACCCCTTTCAAGAATCGTTTGACTTCCAGCCTGGAAATAAGGGTAATAGGTAAGCAGGCTGAAATGGCAGAGAAGTGGACTTTCAATGAAGAGTATGAAAGTTCTGATTTTAGAAGCTCACACACACAGGCTAGAACTAGGGGAACATCTACTTGGAAGGGGTCTAGTTGCCTTTGAACATTTTCCACTTTTAAAACGTAGGATCTCCTGGTAGTGGGTTTACTGGCCTCCTGCAGGATAGATAGCATGTCCTCTGAATACAGGTGTCTGAAAGGGATCAGGAGTTTATCACCCACAGGGTTAGGCTGAGTGTTTCCAGGTGGGATGAATAAGTGATCCTTTCTGTCATGTGAGTAGGTCCACCTTGTGAGGCAACTTGTAGCAACTGCCCTTTGCCAGAGATAGAAGGGGGAACCAACACTGCCTTGGCCAATAGGGGGTCACCAGCATGATTTTTGGCTTGTCCTTCTGGACTTTCAGTAGGACCTTCTGAATAAGTGGGAAGGGGGGAAGGCATAAAGGAACCACCCCTTCCAAGAAATTGAAAAGGTATCCACTCTCCATCCTAGTGGGGAGGGGCTTCTGGAACAGAAAAGCTGAAGTTGTCTGTTCTGAGGGGAGGCAAACAGATCTATATGTGGTGTGTCTCACTGATGGACACTGTCTTAAGAACACATCCCTGTGTAACATCCACTCATGTTGTTGGGAGAAGGATCTGCTGAGGGCATCCGCCTGATGGTTGTCTTGAGAAGGAATGCAGACCACCTGCAGTGTGACAATTTTATTGGGCGGCCAACTCCCAAGCCTGTATTGCAAGGCTGCAAAGTAAATGGGATCAGGTTCCCCCGCTTGATGTACCACCTCACAGTTGTTTCTATGAAGACTTGGATTTGGCCTGTCTGAATTAGAGGAACGAAGGTCTGTAGGGCTAGAAGGAGAACAGTCATTTCCCTCATGCTGATCTGCTTTTTCTGGAGGGAGGGCTCCCATTCAGTCTGCACCTTGGAACCGTGGCCCCCCCACCCTAGGTCTGAGGCATCTGGGCACATAAACTGCACTGGCGTGGTGGGTTGCAGAGGTAGGGCTGGATTCTGGTTTACCTGGTGGATCCACCACCTCAACTCTGTCTTTAGGCAGGGTAGGAAGGGAGCATGAAATTCCAAGAGGTGATTGTGTTGTGACCAGACATTTTTCAAGTACCAATGGAACTTCCTCATGTGCATCCTGGCTAGGGTTAGCACAGGAAGAGTAGCTGCCATGAGGCCTAGAAGATGGAGGAATTGCCTGGCAGAAATGCGGTTGACCAGAAGAAGGTCCTGGAAGAAGCTGTTTGGGGAGCAGATTTTGTCCTGAGGAAGGAAGGCCTTCATCAGGTCTGTTCTTATCCTGCAGCCAAAGAAGGTTTGATCTTGTGTTGGAGTGAGGGAGGATTTTCTCAGACAAAGTGAACCCCAGACTCTGAAGCAGGGACACAGTGAATTTTAAGTGGGTCCTGAGAGTACTTTCCTCTTCTGTTAGAATGAGGAGGTTATCCAGGTAAGGGTAAATTTGTATGCCTTTTGTTTGGCAGTAGGCTACTGCTGGGGCTAGACACTTTGTGAAGACCCTTGGTGCAGTACATAAACCAAAGTGCAAGTCAGTAAACTGAAACTGTGAGGGTGGTACAGCAAAGTGCAAAAACCTTCTGTAGTCTGGGCAGATGGGGATGTGGAGGTATGCCTCCTTCAGGTCCAAAGTGGCCATGAAAGCCCAGGGTGGCAATAGTGGAAGAAGGGTTTGAGGGGATAGCATGTAGAAGGAAGGGACCTGCAGGAAGGGGTTTAGTAGGGACAGGTCCAGAATGGGCCTCCAAGGGCCATCTTTTTTGGTACCAGGAAAATCCTGGAGTAGAACCCCTGACCTTCTTGTCCTGTGGGGACCCTTTCTATGGTCCCTTGTGAAAGCAGAACTTGGATGATCTGGAGGATTAGATGGAGCTGGATTTAGGGAGGAAAGGGTATGCCTTGTGGTATGGCTTTTTCCTGCCAGGTCATAACGTACCTTTTTTCCACTACTGATCAAACCTAGCAGTCTGAAGTGACATCTTGCCAAATGGGTAGACAGTGAGAGGGGTGGGTGGAGAGGGGTAAGTGGTTTAGGCAATCACGCATTTTTGTTTCCATCTGGAAAGGGATGCTTGGGGGTGGGTTGTGAAGGAGTCCTAAAGGATGGAGTCTTTCTAGACCATTTCCTGTGTTTTGAGGAAGAGGAGGAGGATGAGGCAGGATCCCTCCTGACAAAGGTGGGCTTAGATGGGTAGTTGCTATAAAACTTTGGAATAGGCGAGACCAATAAAATGTTTGAGGTCCTGAAGTTCTTTGCTTTTTTCCTTGAGGCTTTTGAAGAGTTCAGCAGACTGCTTGCCAGAGAGGAATTTACTGTCTACAGGTGCATCCATGATTTTGTTTTTAAAATCATCAGGGAACGGCTGTAGTCTCAGCCAGGAATATCTATGCAGTACAGAGGCTGATGCAGCAGATATGGCTGAAGCCTCAGCAGCATCATAGCTGCCCTTTACTGAATGTCTGGCAACTTGTGCTGCTATTAAGCGCTTAGATGCAACCTGGGGTTTGGTAGGATAGTTAGACAAGGAAGAAAGCAATGAAGCTGCCTGGGAGAGCAAGTCTAGGACATATTTAACCATGTGGGTTTGATAATTGATCACCCTAATGAGCAGGGTGGAAAAAGTGTAAATCTTTCTTCCCAGTTTGTCCATGACCTTTACTCTCAGATGGCAGAAGAGATGAGGAGGGACTGTTTCTCAGGAGCCACTGCAATGACTGCAGGGTCTGCCATTGGTGGCTTAAATAGGTACTTGTGGTCATCAGGGATTTTGTAAAACTTGCCAGGTCTTTTGGGAGTTCGGGGCTGTGATGCAGGGGTCTTGGGGACTGAAGCAAATGCATCCAGGTAAGCTGGAATCACAGCAGGAATAGCACAGGTTGAGGGAGACTCCATCTGTAGCAGTGCAAAGTACCTCTTTTGTACCTCAGTTATCTGAGTGGCATCCCATTTGAAATACTCCCTCATTTTGGAAATACTTTCCCTAAAGGAAATATCTTCAGGTGGGGAGTCTCCTTCCAAGGAACCCCCATCTAGGGAGTAGCACTCCAGGGGAGAAGCTAGCTGGGAGGTGTATGTCAAAGATTCATCAGCGGAGGAAGATGAATCTTCCATTCCCCCTGCTCACATCAGGAGGAAGTAGCTGAAGCTGGCCTAGGGCTGAGAGTAGGTAAGGCTGCAGCAAGTGAAGCTGTGGGCCTAAGGGCCATAAAGACCTGCACCAAAGACTGGGATATGGTTTACCAGTCTGGCTAGTCTTCAGCTGAGGTGGATAAGAGTTTAATTTTTTGCTTCCTCTTAACAGTAGTAGTCTTAGCGACTGGTTGAGAAGGGGCAGGCATAAGATTGGGCGTCTGGCCTGTGGGAGAGGAGCCCTGCTCTGGCATCGTAGGCAACTGTCCTGTGAAGCCCCATTCCCCCGACATTAGCCAAAAGCAAACATTGGAGTAACCTCTATGGACGTGCTGACTGGAGATTCTAAGGTAGCTTCCGACAAGGTACCTGCCGAAGTCGCCAGTTCATCCAGACATCCCTCAGCCCCTAGACTGCTAGCTGGCGGGACATCTGACGGAGGAGCAGTGGCATTAGGTCTTGAAACCTTGGCAGCCTTTTTAGGCGGCTCCACCTAAATGGCTAATTCAGGTTCCATGCCTAGGGCTAAAGACTTTTGTCATTAGTTTTCCACGAATAGTTTCAGGGCTGCCAGACAACTGTGTAGGGTTTTTGGGACTAACAATTAACAAATGCTACAGGTTGTATGGTCGTGGGATTGGCCTAAGCAAAACAGACAAAGCTCATGGGAAGCCTTGCACGGAATCTGGCGGCCACATTTGCATTTCCCTTTTCTAAATGACATTGGCTATATAATGGAGCAACAGCAACCTAAGCCCAAGAAAAACAAAAAAAAATAATCACCAACGGGGTACTTATCTGAAGAAGTCATCTCATCTAAAGCACAGAGCAAAGCAAGCAAGCTGACATTCGACTGCGGCAGAGAAGTTCTGTGTTCTGTGCATACAGACGTCACACTTAAGGCCCATGGTTTATGGCCCTGCATGTGACGTCCCATGCACCTGACAGCAACCAGGCTTAAGTTTTGTATAGGAGCCGGATGATCGGTGCACCTGAGTTGGAGGATCCCACAGTACTGCAACATGAGAATAGAAGGACATCTGTAAATTTTATGCTAATGGCCATTAGAGAATTTTACCTTATTTTTGATTTCCTCCAACCCTGCATAATCTTAAGACCTGAAGAGGTCAATGCCTCTGAAGAAGGCATTAATGAAGGCTGCCTTAGTTTTTCAGAAAATCAGTATGGCAAGCATGATGATGCATAAAGTACAGTTTTGTACCTACCATAAATGTAGATGTTAGAGTGCTAATACAGCTGCAGTCATAACAGATGGGTTCTCCTGCCGTCAGGTGGGTCCTCGGTCAGCCGAATTCCAAAGTCTAGGTTCGGCGTCGGTTGTCGTCGCTTCTTCCCTGACGTCAGTGCGCCAGGGGTATAAAAGAACCAGCCGACGCAATTTTCTTCAGTTTTTCTTGCCCCAGATGTCAGATGCCCCCAGAAGGAAGGCAATACATAAATTTGTGTGATAAAGCAAAGCAATATAATCAAAATACAGTAGTTGCAAGCAAATACACCATAAAAGAATACCCCAATCAGGTTGTAAGAGGAGGTGTTAAGCCAATACGCCTGTCCCAAGAGGGGAAGGAGGGATGGAAACCTGGACTGCAGCTGTATTAGCACTCGAACATCTACATTTATGGTAGGTACAAAACTGTACTATGCTCATCGTGCATACAGCTGCAGTCATAACAGATGGGTAGAATCCCAAAGCTAAGAAAGGGGTGGTAGGCACTAGGTGGAACTAGGAGGAGCCAGAATGCCCTGCAAGACTGCAGTGGCAAAGCCTGCTCTAGTTTTGGAGTTTAATGGTAGGTGGTAGTGCTTGGAGAAGGTATGCACAGAACTCCAAGTGGCTGCTTCCAAAATATCTTTGGTAGGAACTCCTCTGAGGAAAGCTGCAGAGTGGCCCTTGTGGAGTGAGATCTGATGCCTGCAGGTACAGTTTTACCATAAAGAGAGTAACAAAAGCGTATGCAGTGGGCTATCCATTTTGAGATTGCCTGTTTGGAAATTGGCTTCCCTTGACCTCCTATTGCATAGGACACAAAGAGCTGTTCTGATTTTCTGAAAGGCTTTGTTCTGTCCAAATAATAACGCAGCTGTCTGTGGATGTCCAAGGAATGTAGTAGTCTCTCCCCTTTGTTTTGAGGATTAGGGTAGAAGGTAGGTAAGTGTATAGCCTGATTCAAAGCTACCCTGGATACCACCTTTGGCATAAAGGACGGGTTGGTTCGTAAGGAAACTCTGTCCTGATGGAAGATGATAAAAGGCTGCACAGCCATGAGGGCTTGTAGTTCCGATACCCTACGAGCTGAGGTGATAGGTGATAGCCAGAAGGAAAGCTGTTTTCCAGGACAAATATTGCAAATCTGTTGAGGCAGCTGGCTCAAAAGGAGGCAAGGTCAGCTTTTCTAGAATGAAATTGAGATCCCAAGCAGGTATTGGTTGTTTCCTTGGGGGTTTTATATTCTTAGCCCCTCTGAGAAACTGTCTTAAGAGGGGGTGAGAGAATAAAGGTGGATTAGTGTTGTATTCTGCAGAAATGGCTGAGGCATGGATTTTGATGGAGGAGAATGAAAGTCCACCGCTTAGCTGCTCAGCTAGATACTGTAATATTTGAGGTAAATTCAGTTTTCCAGGATTCTGGCCCTTTTTCTCATTCCAGGTACAAAACAGTTTCCATTTTGCGGAGTAAGCTTTTCTAGTAGACGGCCTTCTGGCCTCCAAAATGACATCCTGCACCTCCTTGGAGAGTAGGGTCTGTTGTGATGTTAAGGAATCTTCCATGCGGCCAGATTGAGTGTTTTCAGCTGACTGTGAGAGGAGGCAGATCTGTCTACATTTTGAGATTCACCACCAAGACTGGCTTCAGTATCTGTAGTCGGGGTGTGGGCCGAGGAGCCAGCGACCTCGGGCACAGAAGACACCGCCAAAGAAGTGTCGTCGGTAGGCAGGGGCTGCGTAGGCGCCTCGCTGAGAACTGGACCACCTGTAGTCGGCTTTGGCGTGGTGTCGGTAGAGGCCGCGGACCTCGTGTGTCGGTCCTTATCTTTGCGGTTTTTTTAGATAAAACTGGAGTCGGAGTATCCAACGACATAATATAGTTAAATTTTTTGCCAAAATAGTGCTGGGCGAACTCCGCCCGACGCTTAATGGTGCGTTTGTTGAATGTAGCACAAAAACGACAGACCGAGACATCGTGGTCTGGGCCTAAGCAAGGAATGCAGAGGGAATGAAAATCCTTATGCGGTATTTGCTTCCCACAAGAAATACAATTAACTTTGTCTGACATCGGTCTGAGGCAAGAAAAGTTTCCCCAACGGGGTACTTAGCTTTCAAGAAGACTTCGGTTGCAAAATTTTCGTAATTTCAGGAGCTGGCCGACCGGCACTTGCGAACTGCTTCTGCTTCGGGCACCGTGCGGCAAGAAAGACTGACGAAAATGGCGTCGGCTGGTTCTTTTATACCCCTGGCGCACTGACGTCAGGGAAGAAGCGACGACAACCGACGCCGGACCTAGACTTTGGAATTCGGCTGACCGAGGACCCGCCTGATGGCAGGAGAACCCATCTGTTATGACTGCAGCTGTATGCATGATGAACATCCACTCCAGTGCCTGTCACCCTAGATGCACCATCTACTGCACTGTGGAGTAATCACATAGTGAAGCTGTCACAGTAAGTACTGTAAAAGCCTGTGGGCTCAGCTCATTTCATATTTCATCATCACGTTTTCCATCATCTCAGATGTCTAGTCTAAAATACAGCATTGGAATATGACTATTTATACCTGGCAATAAAGAGCCTTAAGTAAGAAAGTCAATGGCAAACATAACAGGTTCTCCAAGTACTCCAGACTTCTGGATTCCTTAACTAGATGGTGGATCACAGGGCGCTGTGGTAAGAAAGTCAATGGCAAACATAACATGTTCTCCAAGTACTCCAGACTTCTGGATTCCTTAACTAGATGGTGGATCACAGGGCGCTGTGGTGTGAAAGCCCTTTTCAGGGCTGTTGTTGTAACTACAAAATACAGAACAGGATTCTTGAATCAACATTCTTGGGAGGCCCAAGTATCTGGTTAGGTTTCATTTAAACGCAAGAGCAGCCACATCAGGCACTTTTAGCCCTACATAGCTAAGAAAGCTTAATATCTTGTTTGCGTGCTGAAGAATACACAGGATGGGGAGCGGGTATAATAAAATAAACTGTCCTCAGCTATCAAGTCTGAATTTATCTTCAAAGACGCTTAACAGGAGTTGAGGTATTTCCTCTTACACCTCTTCTTGGCAGAGAAGACAATAGAGAGGAAGATACAAAGACGGGCTGAAGCTTGCCAAAGAAGGTCATCCATCCCTCTGTCTCTGTGTGGCCAAAGACTTTGTGGAATGAGGTTTAGGAAGAGTTAATCCATTCTCCTTATAGACAAATAAAAATGCAATCAGTGAGCCACTTGATTGAAGTCACCTTTTTTTCACTTGTATTTGTTTTCCAATTTGATCACAATTTTAAGAAAAAAACGAATGGTACAATAACGAAATCATGAGAACATATTTAAATCCTGATAATAGAAATATAAACTAATAACTTAATATTACTAGTATAACATTAGAACATAACTATTTACAGAGGTGTCTAATCAGTTTAAGTGAATATTCATTTCCAAAATATAATCACATCTTTCAGTTAGGAATATTGTTCATTTTCTCCAGAATTTCCATTACATTCAGCCAAGTGCTGAAGTATGTTACTCTGTTGGTTCTGTTCTTTAGTGTGTTGACATCCATTTGCCCAACAGTCATTGTAAGGTTTTTAAATTCCTTGAATGAAGGAGATGATTTATTTTTCCCGTTTGTGGCAAGTCCAAAATACTTATTGTTTTCTCTTTGACACATTTTGGTGCAGGGGATTTAAACAATACCAATGATTTTGTTAGACTGAAATGATCATTGAATATTGTTTGAAAAAAAATAATTTACATTACTCCAATATGTTTTTACTTTAATACAATCATAACAAACATGTTCCCAGTTTGCTATTAGTTTTCTTTCACACCTCCAAGAAATATTTTCACTAGGAAACATTAAGGCTATCTTATGAGGGGTGATAAAAAACTTCTACGTAAAAATCTCCATGAATACAACTTCCAGTGAAGTGATAATGTGATGTGTTTTGAAGATGTTATAATAGATTTTTTTATCATCTTCTTCTGGAGGATGTCCATTCACCACTGTGAAGTAATTCCAATAAGCATTTTTGTGATATATCCTTTCTTTTTTGACAATTTTATATATGCTAGACCAGAATTCACTCCCTTGATAAGGTTGATTTGTTACGAATATAAAATACTCGATTAGTTTAGGTATGGTCTTTGTCTCACTGAAATATGCATTAATTCTACTTTATTTAATACAAATTGTCTCAGTATTTATAAAGTTAGCCACATGTCTTTACTTCTGTTGTATTTAGTCATAAGACAGGTAATGGATAGAACCTTACCAATTTCTATTAGTTGATGCCAGAACTGTATTTTCCTTATTTTAATATTTCCATCTTATTTACTCAGGTAGTTTCTAAGTTACTGGAGGTATAAGCTAATGGAAAAATTAAAAATATCCAAGATTTAATAGTAGGGTTAGTGTTTACAACCTTTTTAATTAAGGATAGTGTATGACTTATAAAATGTGATGGAGCTTGAAAGTTTTTATTTTCTAATATATGTTTTCAATGTCCAATAGAAGATGTTTGTTAAGAAGATTAAATGATCATGTACATGATTTTGCATGATATCTAAACATCTCTCTCCACAAAGTAATTTCCATATAGAGGAGTATGATGGATTTAACCATAGTGTAATGTTTTAATGATAGCAAATAAGGCACAAGTCTCAACTTCTGGAAGATTAATTCCCCCTTCTTCCCAATTTGGTAAGAGATTATTTAGTACTATTCGAGGTTTATTTTACTGCCATATAAATTTTAATAACAATTTAATATAGTTTTGTATTATATGCTTGGGTGGTGGCAGTCAGAAAACTTGAGTAAGGTATAATATTTTGGGAAATATAACTGATTTAGCCAGGTATACTCTGTCTTCCATTGTGTATAAATATTTGTTCCTATTATCATTGCTTCCATTGTATCTATTATATAACTGTAATTAGTTTGAATCAGGTCATCTAGGTCTTCTGCTAAGTGAATCCCTAAGTAGTGAAGTTTACCCTCTTTAACAAAGTATTTTGAGAATTTTTTTTATCTAGTTTTTTTAACAGTCCAGAAACCTCTTGAAGTGTATTCATGGAATCAAATAATGCCTGTAAGGAATGATTTGCATCCGAAAGAGAAAGAATGTCATCTGCAAACAACTGAAGCTTCAGGTTTAATGTTTTGAAAATTTCTATGCCTTTAATGTTGTCTTGTAATCTGATGTTATTTGCAAAAGGCTCTATCAGTAAAGCAATTAGTAGAAGTGACAACGGACAACCCTGCTTAGTTCCTTTCTTTATTGTAATTGGACCTGATCTGTGGGAACCTAATTTGACATATGCTAAAGAGTTTTCATACAAGGACATAATTAGTTGTATAAATGCATTAGGAAATTTGTATTCTTCTAGTACTATATGCAAATATCTCCAAATTACAGTGCTGAAAGCACTGTTGATGTCCAGGGAGACTAGAGTTACGTCTATATTTCTGTGTTTAGCAAGATCTATTAAAGTTATGATCCTTTTGATATTATATGCATTTCTTTCTTTAATAAAGCATGTTTGGTCTTCATGTACGAATAATGGAAGAAAATGTTTGATTCTATTTGCAAATATTGCCATAAACATCTTATAATCTATGTTTAATAGGGATATGGGCCTATATGATGTACAACATTTGTTCCTTACCAGGCTTTATTATTGGGGAAATTAACGAATATCTCCAGGATGGAGGTATTAATAACTCTTCTATGGATATGATGTATACTTTTAACAGTATAGACAATGTCTGACCTGATAATAATCTATACATTTCAGGCAGAAGGTTATCTGGATCTGGTGCTTTGTTTACTTTTAGTTTAGTGATTTGGGATTTTAATTCTGTCATAGTTATTGGTTTATTAATAATGTCTATATGCTACTGGGAAAACCTAAATTAATTTCAATGCAAAGCTTTTCTCCCCGGGCCTCCGTTGAAAATGGATATGTATCCAGTCGGACTTTCCCGGTTAACAAATGTAAAATAAAATAAATAAATGAAATAAAAATAAATATTTTTATTTAGAAAGAATTTTATTTTATTTGCTGGGGAAGTAGTGAGATTTGCTGAATTAAGATTATTATAATGAAGTCTAAAAGTTTATAATATGCTATTAAGGTCAGTTATATTCTTTTTTGTATAAATGATGTATAGTTCTTTTATCTGTCTGGATTTAATAATTTCTTTGTTCTATTTGCTAGCTGTCTTTGATTTGCAGGATTCATGTAATAGGAGTTTAATTTTTTGTAAGTTTATCATTTCAATATATTTATAATTTGTGTTAATTCTGGAATTAGATTTGTGTTGCCTTTTTGAATTTCTACTTTAAGTTTGTCAAGCTTAGTTTGTAGTTTAAGCATATCTTTATATATATATATATATATATATATATATATATATATATATATATATATATATATATATATATATCTGATATATTTTCTGTATTATTTATTTCCAGAAAGGTCTACATTTTATTTAAATACAAGTATGAGAGTATTCTAGTAACAGGTAGTGAGCTATATGATTCAAATTCTATTTCAAAGACTATCATGTTATTGACTGATAATAGTCATGCTATTACCTTAACCCCAATTTTGTTGTTAAATCATTGGAGACAGACTCTGTCAATACGAGAATGAGATTTATGTCTATGAGTGTAAAAAGTGTAAAATAATGAGTTCTGATCAGCAAAATGGTTTATAACTTTAATTATTACTGTATCTATAAATGTCAATAGGGCCCTTGACGTGGGAGAGTTCTTTTATATGTTGAGTTACAGTCATTGTCATTTATAATACAATTAAAGCTCCCTGCCATTATTAGACTTCTCTTAGTATGATGCATATCTTCTGAGTGTTAACAGTTTTAATCCCACCCCCTGGTATCCAGTATAAATTGACCAAGGTGTAAATCTTTCTATTAATTTCTAGGGTTATTAAACAGAACATTCCTGAGGAATCTTGATAATGTTGAAATTATTTTGGGAGTGAGGGTTGAATTTCTAGCTAGAATAATTACTCATCTTTTCTTAAGTTTAAATTGTGAACCTGCCAGTATTGTATAATTACTGAAGTTTAATTTATTTATATCTTCATCTATCAGATGAGTCTCTTGAAGAAATACCAGTTGTGGCTTATGTAAGTTCAAACACTTAAACTTCTCCTTTTGATATTATTTAAACCATTAACATTTATATATAGATATTTCATATTATAGTTAAGTATGTCAAATTACAAAGTTAAAATGTACAATGACATTTGAATTATAAAAAAATCTTGTTAATCTTTCACTTGTATGTAAGATGCATTCATTTCTGTTAGACACCCAAAAAAACAAATTCAAACATATGTATAAATCTATAACATTGAATAATACAACCATTTATTATCTCAATGAGGTTTAAGACCTCTTGTCCGAGTGAAAAAGTCATGCAGACAATCCCTCTACTTACATATTCTATGTACAGAGTGAGGCTCTCTACCTAAAGTATTTGTAAACAATTACTTGGTAAATTAGATAGTTAAGCTTTAAAAGTTAGATGAATGATTTATTTCTATGTCATAACTTATGCGTAAGCAAACTCAGCAGTATTTTATGGTAGCTCGAGTTTAAGCTTAATGTACATGATAATATGTTGCAAGTTGATTCTTTTTGAAAATTTTCAATACCAGTTCAAATCTCCCTTGTAAGTGGCTATCGGAGTAATCCATTTAACAAGGGTCTAACAATTGTGTAAATGGATAGTTAAAACGAATACACTTAAGTAATAAGCTATAGATGTATAGTGGTGGCACCTTTGAGCTTCAAACCCATGTCTAATAAGAAGTCTTCATACATTTGTCTTTCACAAACTGTTAGCAATTGCTGTCACACAGAGGAAATTTTTATCTACATTCCCATTGTTTGCCTATTTTATACTTTACCAAAAACATTATATGTCAACATCAGTTCTATTTTCCATATGAAGTGAATATTTATATAATGAAACACCCTTATGAAATTTTTTTAAATCATTTATAAATACATGACAGTTATGACAGGACATTCAATGAATCAAACAAATTACATGTCTAGAAGTCGGAAAAAGAAATTTTGTCTTACCATAACGTTCCATCGGAACTGTTTATCTTCTTCCAGTCATCACTGATGGGTTCGGCTCCGAGCCCTCGGAACCAAGTCGGCCTAATACTAAACTTGTGTATACCAAAAACTCTCAAGCTAAGCTGCTACCCACAATGCCCTTCTCCCAGTTACCTCAGATTGAGTTTGCATACAACATATAGGAGAAAACAGAAAAACAGAGGCCATTTCTGCGCAGAAACCCTGAAACACCACAAAGACACAGAAGATCCACCAGGAGCCTTTGGTGGGGGACGGTGGAAGGGTGTGATGACTGGAAGATCATCAACTCAGATGGAACGTTATGGTAAGATGTAACTTCTTTATCTGAAGTTAATCTTCCTATTCATCACTGATGGGACAGAATCCCAAGCTACTTGGAGAACCTGGGTGGCCCTTATGGAAGAACATTCCTGAGAACCACTGAGCCGAAGGCCGCTCTTCACCTGGAGACCACATCCAATTTTAATGTTTGATGAAGGTATGGGGTTTAGCCCAAATGGCTGCTACAGAAATGTCATCCATGGAAGGCCTGGAGTGAAAGGCAAATGAAGTTGCGATGGCCCTAGTTGAATGAGCTTTGATTTGAACAGGTTTAGATTCATTCGCTACAGAGTATGAAAATGTAATACAGTCTCTGAGCCATTTTGATAAAGTAACTTTTGATACAGCACTTCCCATTCTTGGGTCAGAAAAGGAAATGAAAAGCTGGTCCGACTTGCGGAAGGACTTAGTTCTGTTCAAGTAGAAACATAGTTGTCTATGCATGTCCAATGAATGTAGGCAGTATTCTCCCTTGTTGGAATAATTTGGGAAAAACACAGGGAGCTCAATGGACTGGTTAATAGAAAAGTCGGAAACCACTTTGGGGAGAAAGGATGGGTTAGTACGAAGGGATACTCTGTCCTTATGGAAGATTAAATACAGGCTCTTGATGCACAAGGCTTGTAACTCAGATATCGTCTGGCTGATGTGACCGCTACCAAAAACAAAGATTTCCATGACAGGAATTTTACATCACGTGTCACCGCAGGCTCAAAGGGGGGTAGAGAGAAAGACTGTAGAACCCAAGAGAGATTCCATGTCTCTACAGGTTGCCTGATAGGAGGTCTACTATGGAAAACACCCTTGAGAAAGGTCTTGCAAAGTTGGGTGGAGATAAGTGGGACGCCATCTGAACCATTGTGAAAATTGGAAATAGCTGCTAATCTACTCGAATAGTAGAAGCTGATGCCCCATTGCCAAACAACTCAGAAAGATACTGGAGTATAGTAGCTGTAGGAGTTGAAAAAGGACCTAGCATGTGATTATTAGACCAGATAGCGAACCTTTTCCACTTGTCTCTGTAGAGTTTTCTGGTGGATGGTTTATGGGAGGCCAGAATAATATAGCAAACAGATGAGGAGAGGGTTTCCTGCCTGGTGACTAACGGAAGTAGAGAAACCAAGCTGTCAGCTTGAGAGTGGATAGATTTGGGGTAGTCAGCCCTTGTGGGTGAGATCAGATCCTGATGAGTGTCCAGGATCCAAGGAGGTTGTAATAGGTGAGGTCGGAAGAAGGGAAACCACACTTGAAGAAGCCAGAAAGGGGCAATGAAGATTACTTTGCATCTCAACCGGATTGCTTCCTTTAGAAATAGGGGTATCAAAAGGTATCCGAGGATAAGCACAGAGACTACTTGCAGGCCAATCGTGAGTCAAAGCGTCTCTCGGTGATTCCCTGTCTGGGGGAAAGAGGGCAAAGTAGCTGCTGCATTTTTTGTTTGAAGGGGAAGCAAAAAGTTCACAGCAAGGCTGGCCCCAATGGCTAAAGATTTCTGCCATTACATTTGGGTTGAGAGACCACTCGTATGGACGTTGGCTGCATCTGCTTAGCCTGTCCACAATCACGTTGGAGCTCCCCGGGATATCTGTTGCAATAAGAAAGCGGTTGGAAGCCATCGCCCAGTGCCAAATTCTCATGGCCTCACGACATAGGGGGTAGGATTTGGTCCCTCCTTGTTTATGTACCAGACGACAGACATATTGTCCGACTGGATTGCAACCATTCCTGATGGATGGAGCACATGAAGTGCCTGCAACGCTAACACCACACCTAACTCCAGGACGTTGATATTCAAGTTGACCTCCAAGTTGGACCACATGCCTTGGACTGTCTTTCCCTGGAAGTGGCCCTCCCACCCTATCAGGGAAGCGTCCGTTTGTCACCATGGCATTGGGTTGGGGAGTCTGGAAGGGGTGGCACCAAAGATTTTCATCCGTTCTCATCCGCCAGAGGAGATCTTGTTTGCAGGAATTGGTGATGAGGATCTGTGAGTTTAGAGGATGGAGACTGGATATTCACTGGGATAAAAGGAGCCACTGTAATAGTCTCACATGCAATCTTGCCAGGGGAACAATCGGGATGGCTGCCGCTATAGACCCCAGAGCCTGTAGAACTTCCCCTTGCAGATGCTTTCCTTTGACAGAGTATCACTTGTACTTGAAATCTTAATTTCTGAAGTTTGTGAGGAGGGAGAGAGACGTTGCTTGTTTGAGTATTGAATACTGCTCCTATAAATTCCAATTGTTGGGTAGGATGAAGGGTGGATTTTTCCCAATGTATTATGATGCCTAGAAACTCCACCAGTGCCAGTGTAGTGGAGGGCCATGACCAGTAGGCGCTTGGCAGGGGTGGAGAGGAGCCAATAGTCTAGATACGGAAACACCTGGAATCCCTGTAGTCTCAGATGAGCTGTTACCACTGCTAGACATTTCATGAACACTCTGGGGGCCATCAAGAGACCAAATGGTAGGGCTCTGAACTGATAATGATTGGCTCCCAGACGGAAGCAAAGGAGATACCTGGAGCACTTGTCCATTCTGATGTGGTAATACACATCCCGGAGATCTATCGAGCACATCCACACACCCTCCCGAAGAAATGGGAGAATGGACTGTATGGTGACCATGGGGAACTTGGTCTGAACTACTGATTTGTTTAGTTGGCTGAGATCCAAAATGGGTCTCCAGTCCCCGGTCTTTTTTGGCATCAAAAAGAATCTCGAGTAGAAACCGGATCAGCACTGGTCTGGGGGGAATTGTTGGATGACTCGTTTGACAGCTTTTTTTTTTTTTTTTTTTTTTTTTTCTGAAGCTGCTTCTTCCCTTTGACTGGGTGGAACATCGGGAAGCCATTTTGGAGGTCATGGGTAAGAGATTAGAGAGATACAATAACCTCTGGAAATTATTCTCTGCACCCACTGATCATTTGTAATAGAGTGCCAGGCAGCTTAGTGCAGAGAAAAACGAGTCCCGACTGCTTCCAGAGGAAAGCAATCATGCAGCGCTTCAGGAGCGCTCGATATGGTCGTCCGGAGAAAGAATCCTGGAGTCCTGATTTTGGGGACCCCCTCTGCCCCTAAAGGAGCATTTTCCATTATTGGAACCCCCTCTGCCTCTGGGGGAATCCTCATCAAGTGCACTACAGAAAGGGCCCTGAGACTTTTTGTGCCATATCTTTCCACTCCTCTGGTTCCTGGAGAAAAAGCACTGGGGTTTGGAAAAACGTAGGCCAACGGCAAACAAGGATTTTCCATCCTGCTTGCACCTGGCTAATGTGTCCTTCACTTTAGAACCGAACAAAGCAGACGATTCAATAGGGGCGTTCAAGAAGGAAGACGGAGTTCATGAGATCACAAATGCGCATTCATAACCACACCTGCAGCCCTAACCGCCCCTTCGGTTGCATGGGACAGCAACCTCATGGACGAGGTGGAGATAGACTCTAGGGTAGCAAGCTGAGAAGCAACTTTATCGCATGCCCCATCAGAAACTTGACCTGAAAGGGTCCCAGAGAGA
This sequence comes from Protopterus annectens, assembly GCF_019279795.1. Classification (NCBI taxonomy): domain Eukaryota; kingdom Metazoa; phylum Chordata; order Ceratodontiformes; family Protopteridae; genus Protopterus; species Protopterus annectens. The sequence continues at coordinate 1,241,732,729 of NC_056733.1, read as the reverse complement.
TCAGAGATGAGATCTCTTTGGAGCCTCGTAAAATGTGCCAAATAATTCAGAGACCTGACAGCAAAGGTCGCTGAAATAAACAATTGCTTCCATAATCTGTCCGCCGCCCGGGACTTTCTGTTGGGTGGATGGACAATAGGACTTTCCTCCGCAAGGTCTTTTTTTGTGGCAGCTGCCACCACCATAGCATCTACTGGTAAGCCTCTAGACCAATGGGTGTGTTCCTTTGGAGGGGAAAGTATCTAGTCTCGTCTCCGGGGAATGGCCTCAACAGTATCAGGGTACTTCCCGCCCACTGCACGATGAGCTGGACTAACAGCAGGGGGGGGGGGTCACCCAAGAAGTAGAGGGCCGAGAGTGTAAGGCCTGCAGGAATACGGATTCCTCCGAAGGGTTGGAGGGTTTCTACTCACTCCTCTGCTACAAAATTTCCAGGATGTCTCCAAAGGTGACATAGTCAGGGGGTGACCGTGGGGACCCTTCCCCATCGCAGTCCGTATCTTCAGTGAGGGACTCATCCAGGGAGTCCATGTGTTTCCTTACACGTCCATTTCCGAGGTGGTTCTTCAGTGGGAGCATCTGAAGAAGACTCAGAAAGGAGGTTACCCTGTACAGGGGTTTCCTGAGGCTTGCGCTCTCAGTGTCCTGGGGAGGTGGCCTGTGATAGCTGCAGCTCAGGAGGAGGAGGGGAAAAGTCCAACGTAGGAGGAGCACTTCCCGAACCAAGCACCCTCTTCATCACCCAGAAGGCAAGCCTGCCCGGAACAGAGAAGACAATCTCGGAACCGGGGTCACACCCCGCTTCACACGGCCCGCTCCCAGGGATGGAGCCTCAACAAAACCGGGGTGGGAGTTGCCCCCGGATCCGAAGATGGAACTGAAGAAACAACTGGAACCATACATGGAGCCACGGATTTCACCCCCTAAGCATGAGCTTGAGAAAGGGATGGTTTTGAAGGAACCAAAACCCAAAGGGGGCCTTGGAGCCTCAGAGAAGGTCACTGTCGGTGCCAAGGAGAGGATTCCCCCCAAAGACATCAGAGCTATGGGCCTTGGAACCAAAGGGTCCAAGGCAGGGAAATATGTGGGAGTCAAGGGGGCAATGGACCCAAAACCCGGAATGGGATGAGTTTTAGGAAGATTTGTAATCTCTCTGGCTGTCAGCATCTGATCGAACAGGTGCACTACATCCATTTCAGACATACTCCTGGTGGACCTTACCGACACTCCTGAGGGGGAGTCAGGTCAGTCCAAAAAGGGGCTAAAGACTTGTCCTGAAAACGGATCCAAAGATGGGGAGTACTGGTTCTGTGGTGTAGGCAGAGTCGGCACCGAAGATTCCAGTTTTGAAACAGGCAAAAGGGGAACTATTGGTGCCGAGAAAGGGCTCGGAGCCGAGGGAACAGCTGGAGTGGAAGTCATTATCGGCATTGAAGAAGTGGTCGGTACCGATCTCGTAACGGAGATGGGCGACGTCGGTGCTGAGGTAATAGCAGGCAGCAGGCAATAAGGCTGGAGCCGAAATCACACTCGGAACTATAGCAGTTGGTGCCAACAGCGGCGCCAATGTGGAAGTTGAGATATCAGTAGAGACCCCTGGAGCAGAACTCGGAACCAAGGTGGTTGGAGCAGAGGGGGCGATCTTGTGCTCCGTGGAAGACTTGCGGGCCTTATGCTTATGAGGCTTACCCTTATCACCAGCCAGTGAAGAGGGGTCAGAATGAGGATGTTTTTTGTCCTTTGATGGAGGGGTTGAGACCTCAGATGCAGAAAGAGCCTCAGAAAAGGGAGAAGAAATCAGGCCTTTCAAAATAAGTTTATTTTTCTCTCATTCAGCGTCCGCTGACTGAAACCGATACAAATCTGATAGGGAGGTTTCACAGATAAGTGGGAAACCCCCAGACAATATACACAATCATCATGCAGGTCGCTATTGGGGAGTTTACCATTGCAGGAAGTGCAATGCTTAAATCCCGAAGTCCCTTTCTTTTCAGACATACTAGGTATTTCGACTTAACAATCCAAAAAAAAAAAGAATAGAGAAAGGAAGGAAAAGCGAAAAATATCAACAATGGTATTAAGAATACCACAAGGGTAAAGAAGGGCGTTTACCAACAATGATAAGAATAGGATACCCATGGGTAGAGCTAGTTGAGATAAGATAGGGAAGAGTTTTTAGGAGAAAAAACTTAAAAATACAGTAAATTTGAAAAAATAAAACACTTAGCTGGAGAGCTCAGTGAAACACTGCTATATGGCTGCACGGCAAACGAGATCTGAGGTAACTGGGAGAAGGACATTGTGGGTAGCAGCTCACCTTGAGAGTTTTAGGTGTACGCGAGTTTGGGATTAGGCCGATTTGGTTCCAAGGGCTCGGAACCGACCCCATCAGTGATGAATAGGAAGAAGATTAACAACTTCAGATTAATATTTAGATGTGAAAACATGAGAGATATCAAAGCACAGTATTAGACTGACACCCTGAGTTACGAATACAACAGTAAAGTAATGTTAGAACATTCTATTTGTTTTCTTTAGAACAGTAATGAAACCATAAAGAATCGATGCCTTGCTATATACATTTACACTCTCATAACTGCATAGTCTGTTCTGACTTTCCATTTCTCTACCATTGTACTTGCTTTAGAGTAAGTTCAGTTTCAATTTTATAAGTGGGATGTCAAGAAGCAGTTATTTTTTACAGTTATTCATTACATATTTAATGTATGTTATGTTCACCTCTATTTGTAGCATATTATCAGCATGCTACTGATTCTGCTCTGTAATAGTGAAGTGTTACTTTAAATTATAGCACTCCTTAATTTTCCTTATTCTTCCCCCTATGCCGCTAGCAATATATACAACTTATTATTTAACTTTATTTCACTTGCCACTTGCGTTGCAGTGGTTTATTATGTAGGGAAAAGGTAGCGGTAGCTGAAGTCATTATTCCAGTTTGTGAAGGTAGCCAAAAAATGGGTCCTATGCTTGCTTGTAAGCTTGTTGATGAGGTCATCGTCAAAGCGACAGTGTAGTGCGAGATGGAGATGTTAAAGCAGCTTCTCGTGGGTTATTCTGATAGTGGGAAACCTCTAAAAGCTTCTAATTGCCTCAAACTCGGCAGGAACATTAATGGCAATAATACAAGAGATTTTAAAGAAAAACGGCAAGTCTCGAGGCAGGGTAGGGCAGGAAACGTTTTTTTTAACACTAGAACACCAGAGCTGAGGTAAAAACTATAATGGAGAGCAAGATAAGCAAAAATGAAGATGTACACCACCCCATATAAAAAAACAAACATTTTCAAATCAAAACACTATCCTGAACAGATCCACATTTTATAAAAGACAAAATCACCACAACAATGAATAGCCCCGACAGTCCCCCCATTCTTTTCCCTTTTTTTTTCTTCTTTTTCGATTTATAAAAACATTGGTACTATTTAGAAACCTATCTAATTCATCAAAAAGAAATAAAAAAAACTTCCTAGATGTTAGTTTAAAAGTCTCATTTCAGTTTTAAAACTTGCATGGATTTATATTACCTGATGTTACTTGTATATATGAAAACTGCTATTTGTTAATAACTTTGTTTACATCTCTAAATAACACGCTTTATATTTTGACCTTTGCTGGTCTTACTGATGCTGTTGATAGTAATATAGAAATATTAAATTATGTTAAGAATGACTAAGTATAGCATATTTCTGTACTTTGCTTTAGTTTACTTATAGCTTTAAATTTTACTTTTTTACTCATTATAGTAAAAACATCTTGTATTAAAATGGTCAATTTACTAATATTTATGCAAAATATAATGTGCAAGCATGATCATAACAAATAAAAACTATGTACCTGTATTCAGTGAAGAGTATTAAGTAAAAGTTTGATAAAGTACAGTTTTGTACCTACCATAAATGTAGATGTCCAGGATAGCATCTGCAGTCATAACAAATGGGTTGTCCTGTCGTAAGGCAGCCCTTCGGTCGGCCGGATTCCAAAGTCTGGGTCTGGCCTCGGCTGGTGTCGCACTTCACCCGACGTCATCTCTGCTGGTCTTCGGGTATAAAGGCATCAGCCGACGCCATTTTCCTCAGTGTTTCTTGCCCCGGATGCCAGTTGCCCTCTTGGAAAACTAAATTTTGGGTAAATGCCAATGTTTCCAAAAAAAAAGTAGGCAAACACAAAAAATAAGCATGTATGTACATATATACAAACAAATACACCATAAGAGATCCCCCCCCCCAGCTAGCTATTAGGAGGGTAAGTACCCTAGGAATACCACAGAGGGGAAGGAGGGTGGGTAATCCTGACTGCAGATGCTATCCTGTTCGGACATCTACATTTATGGTAGGTACAAAACTGTACTATGTCCTTCAAGGATGCATCTGCAGTCATAACAAATGGGTAGAATACCATAGCCAAACTAGGGGAGGAGGAAGAAGAATTATGGTGTAGTTAGGATCTCTTGCAATACAGCAGTGGCAAATCCTGCTCGGGATCTAGAGTACAGAGGTAAGTTATAATGCTTGGCAAATGTATGCACGGAGGTCCAAGTAGCCGCCTCAATAATGTCCTTGGTTGCCACTCCTCGTAAGAAAGCTGTGGTAGTGGCTGTAGCCCTTGTAGAGTGAGGTCTTATGTTCTGTGGAATTGGTTTTCCATGGTAGGAGTAACAGAATCTGATGCAATTTCCTATCCACTTGGAAATTGTCTGTTTGGAAATTGCTTTTCCTTCCCTTCCTGTTGCATAGGCCACTAGAAGCTGGTCAGTTTTTCTATTGCCCTTGGTTCTGTCCAGGTAGTAGCAACTGTCTATGTACATCCAAGGTATGCAGCAATCTTTCCCCCCTGTTCTGTGGATTGGGAAAGAAGGTAGGTAGGTGGATTGCCTGGTTTAGAGACACTCTGGATACCACCTTAGGCATAAATGTAGGATTAGTTCTCATGGATACTCTATCTGGATGGAAGATTAGGAAGGGTTGTACTGCCATTAAGGCCTGTAGTTCCGAAACCCTTCTTGCTGAAGTAATTGCCAGTAGGAAAGCAGTTTTCCAGGATAGGTGTTGAAGATCTGCTGTTGCTGCTGGTTCGAATGGAGGGAGTGTCAATTTTTCTAGCACAAAGTTCAAGTCCCATGCTGGTAATGGTGGTTTCCTAGGAGGTTTTACATTCTTGATTCCTCTGAGGAACTGCCTGAGTAGAGGATGTGAGAAGACAGGGGGATCGAAGCTGTATTCTGTAGAAATAGCTGATGCATGTATCTTGATGGAGGAATAGGACAGGCCTGTATGGAGAAGCTCTGCCAAATACTCCAGGATGTTGGCAATATCTATCTTTGACACATCTTTTCCTCTTTCAGTGCTCCAAATGACAAACCTTTTCCATTTCCCTGCATAGTTCCTTCTTGTAGAAGGTCTGCGGGCCTCCAGGATAATGTCTTTAACCCTTTGGGATAAATCTGGGTTAGTTGCTGTTATGTAATGTTCCAGGCAGTTAGTTGCAGAGTTTTTAGATTTGGATGCATGATGTTGTAGTCGTTCTGAGTTAACATCAAAGGCATCAGGGGTAGTGTCCACATTCTCCCCCGTGACATGCTCCTCAGTAATAGATACCAGTGTTGTCTTGGCCAATTTGGAGCTATCAGAATTATCCTTGGACGCTCCTCTTTGATTTTCAGTAGTATCTTGTGCATCAAAGGAAGAGGTGGGAATGCATATGCTGTCAGGCCTTTCCAACTGAAGGATAGAGAGTCCACCTTCCATGCAAGTGGGTGGTATGTCCTTGTGCAGAATTTCTTGAGCTGGTGATTGAGTGGGGATGCGAATAGGTCTATTTGTGGCATTCCCCATTTCTGTGTGATGGCCTTGAAGATGTCCGGGTGTAGCATCCATTCGTGAGCATCCGACGAGGTAGTTCTGCTTAACATGTCTGCTAGGATGTTTTCTTTTCCCGGTACAAATATTGCCTGTAACTGAATGTTGTAGCTCGGAGCCATATTCCATAGGTCCAGAGTCATCTGGCATAGGGGGTATGAATGAGTGCCTCCCTGTTTGTTGATGTACCACATGACTGTGGTGTTGTCTGTCCTTATCATCAAATGGCCTTCTTTGAGGAATGGTCTGAAATTCTGGATTGCTAGTTTTACTGCCAGCATTTCTTTTTGATTTATGTGCAGGTGCAGTTGATCTGGGGTCCATAATCCTTGTATGCATTTGTCCAGCATGTGGGCCCCCCAACCTAGGTATGAGGCGTCCGTTGTGATGGTTTGGCTTGCTTGAAAGTTGTGGAAGGGCAAGCCTGGGTTTGACTGGCATGCTTGAGCCCACCATAGGAACTCTTGTTTCAGGCATGGGATTAGTGGTATTTCGGTTTCTAAGCTGTGCCTGTGTTGAGACCATATATTCTTTAGGTACCACTGTAGTTTTCTCATATGCAATCTGGCATGGGGGACCAGGATTATGCATGATGCCATGAAGCCCAAGGCCTGCAGTACTTTCCTTGCTGTTAGTTTGTTCTGCTTTGTTAATGCCAAGAAGTAATGAGGGAGTTGTTCTTGTTTTCTGCAGTTAGGAATGCCATTTGTTTTACTGTGTCCAATTCTGCACCCAAGAATGTTTTTGTTTGGGATGGTATTAGTCTTGACTTTTTAAATTGACTGTGTATTCCAGGGCTTGTAGTAAGCAAATGACTCTTTGTAAGTCTTTTGTCAGTTTGCTTTTGTTGTCCGCTTGTATCAGGCAGTCGTCCAGGTATGGATAAATTTAGATTCCCTGTAGCCTGCAATGAGCGATTACTGATGCCAGGCATTTTGTGAATACTCTGGGCAGTAGATAAGCCAAAGGGCAATGCTGAGAATTGATAATGCTCTGATCCTGCAAGAAATCTGAGGTATCTTCTGCAATTTGGTCGTATGAGGACGTGCAGGTATGCCTCCTTGAGATCTAGAGTTACCAGCCAACACTCCTTGCCCAGCATGGGAAGAAGTTGCTGTAGGGTCAGCATTTTGAATTTTGGGACAATGATGAATGTGTTTAAGGCGGACAGGTCGAGAATAGGTCTCCAACTTTTCTCTTTTCTTGGTACTAGGAAGAGTCTGGAGTAGAATCCTTTGCCCTGTTCTGTTGGTGGTACTCTTTCCACAGCTCTCATCTTTGTTAATTGAGCTATCTGCTTTAGAGCTTCTGTTTTCTGATTTGGAGGTAGGTTTGGCATTCCTCTTTTTACTGGTAAGGTGTGGAAGTGAAACCTGTAGCCTTGGTCTATGGTCTGCAAAATCCACTTGTCTTTTGTGATATAGTGCCAATTTTTTGAAAATAAGGCTAACTTTCCGCCTAAGGGTGCTGCTATTTGTTCCCTGGTAGGCGGTGTCAGAGCCAAGTCACTGTGATTGTCCTGTTGCAGTGGCAGTGGTTGTGTCTGTGCCTCGCTGGTTATTGCCTTGCCACTGGCGTCCTCTGTAGGCACCTCCTCTGGATTGATTTCTGCCTCTGGAGCGTCTATTCCTGCCTCTCTGAGATTTAGAGGAGTCTGGAAAGGACCAATTTTGGAAGGCCAGTTCCTGCTAAACCTTGGGGGCTGAACCTGTAAGAAATCTTTAACTGTTTGTACAGATTTTGCCTTCTCTTCCATTTTCTTCATTACTTGCTGAGCAGGAGAACCAAATAGACTGGCCTTATCCATAGGAGCATCTAACAGCTTTGCTTTAACATGATCCGGCATGACCTGTTCTTTCAACCATGCATGCCTTCTTATAACTGTGCCAGTCATGGCTGATCTAAATGAAGCCTCCAGTGCATCATAGCCACATTTTAAAGAATGGTTACTAACCTGCTGAATGTTATTCACCATTTCTAAAACATATTTCTTATCTAAGGAGTCATCAGAGGACAGTTTCTTAGTTAACTGATCAAGCATAAACTCTTGGTATTGGATCATATGAAACTGACAGTTCAAAGCTCTAGCTGAAAGAGTAGCAGAGGTGTAAACTTTTTACCCCATCTCTCTAAGGACCTGGATTCCCTTTCAGAAGGAGAGGGTTTTTGCTGAGGTCGAAGCTACTGCCTTAGGCCCCTGGGAGATAGTCTCAGGATCTGCAAGTGGGGCCTTGTATAGGTGGTGATGAGTGTCCTGTACCCTGTAAAACCTATCTGGTTTGGCAGGGGCTGGAGGTAAAGTATCAGGAGCAGTGCAAACATCATTAAATGCATCATCCACAACAGGCAGAACTGGAGGTATAGCTAAGGGCCTATGTTGCGGTAAGTGTAGAAAGGTCCTAAGCCTTTTTCTTGAATCTGAGAAATCTTGTCCCTGCCATTGGAATTGCTCTCTCATGGCATGTAAGGTTTCCCCAAAGGAAAATTCCTCTGGTGGAGAGGCAGATGGAATAGATTCTTCAGCATCGGAATCTTCATAAGTAGAAAAAGGAGCCTCTGGATGGTCTGTAATGTCTGAATCATCAGAAGAATCATCTGAGGACACTGGCTCTGGGGGCTCTGCTCTAGGTCTCTTTTCTGGAGGCTGAGAGGCCCTGTCTGGGTGAGATTGGGATCCCCTTATTAAAGAGATGAGATCCTCTGCCAGAGTAAGCATTTGAGAACTGGAACTGGGCCTGTGTGAGGGGGCTTAACAGGCACTGATTTAGCAGTTTTGGCTGCTTTAGCCCTGGCAAAGGCCTTAATAGACATGGCTGCAGGAGGCCTAGCAGCACCACGTGCTGGGGTAGAGACATCCAAAGGGATGGTGTCTGATAATTCTATAGGAACCACATTAGTAGGCAAAACTTCAGAGGCTGATTCAACTAGGGTAGCAGGAGCCTCGGTAGTAGTCATGGATTCGGCTGAAGATTGACCCGTTTGCTCGGTTTCGGCCGAAACCGAGACACTCGCGGTTTGCTTAACCGTGGTTTCGGCCGAAACCGCGGACCGCGAGTGTCGGTCTTTTTCTTTGCGTTTTTTAACAATTTGAGAAGTCGGAGGATCCGACTGCATAATGTACGCAAAATCTGAGCCGAAAAGCTGTTCAGCAAACTCAGACCGACGCCTAAGCGTTCGTCAGTTGAAGGAAGCACAGGCTAAACAGGCTGCTACGTCGTGGTCTGGGCCTAAACAAGGTAAGCAGTAAGAGTGGAAATCTGTTTCCCACAAGTTAAACAGTTATTTACTTTTTCTGACATCGGCTGAGGCAAGAAAGAGTCCCCAACGGGGTACTTAGCTTTTCTGACATCGGCTGAGGCAAGAAAGAGTCCCCAACGGGGTACTTAGCTTTTTAGAAGTCTTCGAAGTAGTATTCGGTAGTAGTAATCTCTGGATCTGACCGACCGGCACTTGCGAACAGCTTCTGCTTCGGGCGCCACGCGGCAAGAAAGACGGAGGAAAATGGCGTCGGCTGATGCCTTTATACCCGAAGACCAGCAGAGATGACGTCGGGTGAAGTGCGACACCAGCCGAGGCCAGACCCAGACTTTGGAATCCAGCCGACCGAAGGGCTGCCTGACGACAGGACAACCCATTTGTTATGACTGCAGATGCATCCTTGAAGGACATCAATATAAACATGTGAAATTTAGTATATTTATTTGTCCTTTAGTTTTTTCTTTTTCTGTCCAACTACTTTCCATTCATTTTTTTCAGCATTTCTCTTAGGTGTAATGTTAGTCCAATCAATAACTTCTACTTGATCTATTCTGTTGTTATTAAGCAGGTAGTTTGTTGTAACGTCTAGGGAGTCAAATATTTTGATGCCTTCAGGAAGGAAGATTTTCAGTTTTGCTGGGTATAGTAGATGGGTTTTAAATTGCTTTTTCTTCAGTGCTTTTATGATGGGATAAAATTCTCTTCTTTTGCAACTACAGTTGAGGAATAGTCGTCAAATCTGATAACTGAACCTTGGTATTTTCTTGGGGAATTTGTCCAGGCTGCTTTTAATATCAGTTCTTTGTCTTGAGAGGAAAACATCTTTATAATAATGGATCTTGGTCTAGATTTTGTTGAATTTGACGTTTCATTTGTTGTTCGAGACCTATGAGCTCGTTCAATACCATAAGATAATGACTCGGGTGGTTTAAGTATAGATGGCATTCAGGTGTTAAGAAAGTTAATAAGATGGTCACCTTCTGCTTTCTCCGGTAGTCCATAAATATGAAGATTGCTTCTCCTGGATCTATTTTCTAGGTCATCCATTTTTTCTGGTAAATAACCATTTTGCTTTAATAAAAATTCAGAGTAATTTTCTTCTTCCGTTAGTCTGTTCTCCATGTCATTAAGGGATTGTTCCATTACTGTTAATTGGGTCTTCTGCTGCATAATAATCTCCTATAATTGTTAAAGTTGTTGGAAACATTTATCCTTGAAAGTGTCCAGCTTATTATCAATTTTATCTATCTCCAAAGATAAGTCCTGTATATTTGTCAGCAAAGAATGCAACTTTTTTAGTGAGGAGTGGTGATGTGACTCATTCTGAAATTTTCTTTTCCAGTTGAATATGACAGGAATTTTTTGTTCGGATTATAAAATAATTCTTCAGTAGAATTCCAAATGTTTTAGTAGTAAACTGGTAATGATTAAATCAGGCAAAACTCATTTTTGAAAGAAAATTCCTGTCAGAAATGTATTTTAGTCAGAAAGCTCTTGAAGGATGCTGCTACCAGTTCACCATCTTGGCCACCTCTGAAGTCACCTTTGAAACAGACTTATCCAGTTTGGCTTTGGAGAAGGAAATAAGAAGTTATGTACTCACCATAACGTTCCAGCTGAGTAGATAAACTTCATTTGTCAGCAACCTATGGGTATCGGATCCGACTTCGGATCTGCGCCGGCAGTTTTCAACAGCTTAGATCCGAGCTCCTAGCTCCTCCCCCTACCCATAAACCCCTGCCAACCCTGACTGACCTCAGATCAAGTTTGCCCCTAAAACAGCAACTGCTAAAGATAGATCAATATCAAAGACCATCTCTGAAGACAACGAATGTGAACAATCAAAGGTCAGGGGGAAGGAGGGGGGGACGGTTGCTGACAAATGAAGTTTATCTACTCAGATGGAACATTATGGTGAGTACATAACGTCTTAATCTGAAGTAGCTAACTTCATTTGTGTAGCAACCTATGGGACAGAGTCCCCAGCTACCTAAACCTTGGGCGGCCATCATGGAAGGATGTTCCAGAGCACTGCAGAGCCAAAGGATGCTCTCCCTCTGGAGATAATATCCAGTTTATAATGGTTGATAAAGGTATGAGATGAGGCCAAAGTGGCAGCCGAACAAATATCATAAAGGCAGCAGAGGTGTACATAGATCGGGTAGAGTGGGCACGGACTCCCTGAGGTGCGGGCCTACCAGAACTTTCATAAGCCAAAAGAATACATTGTGAGATCCAAGAGACAATGTGACTTTAGATACCGATTTACCCAAATATGTTTTCGCAAAAGAGACGGACAACTGGTCGGATTGCCTATGACCAGATGTCCTGTGAATATAAAATCGAAGTGGTCTATGCACATCCAAAAAGTGTAGTTTGTATTCCCCTTCGTTCTGATGATTGGGGAAGAAAACTGGCAGGTTAATGGACTGATTGATATTTGACTCGGAAGGAACCTTAGGGGGGAGAAAAGAGGGATTGGTCCTGAGGTAAACTCTATCCTCGTGAAAGGTTAGATACGGGGGTTTCACACAAAGGGCTTGAATTTCAGAAACTCTTCTAGCCGAAGTGATGGCGACGAGAAAGGCCGTCTTCCAAGAAAGGCCGTCTTCCAAGACAAGTATTGAGATCCACTGAAGCTGCAGGCTCAAAGGGGGAAGCTGTCAAGGCCTGAAGCACTAATGTCAAATCCCACGGAGGTACCACTTCCTTTACCGGATGTCTGAGCAGGAAGGTGCCCTTCAGAAAGGTCTTGCACAGTTTTGAAGTGATCAAAGGACGCAAATCATGTCCGACATGGTAGTGAGAGATAGCTGCTAGTTGAACCTTGATGGTGGAACAGCTAGCCCCCTGGTGAAACAGTCCTGATAAGAAATCTAACACAGCAGGTAAGGGAGCTGTGAAGGGATCCAAGTTTTGACGTTCCGCCCAAATTGAGAAACGTTTCCATTTGCTACTGTAAATCTTCCTAGTAGAAGGCTTGTGGGCTGCTACTAGAATGGCTTTGACTGGAGAAGAGATGCCGGGAGTCCTAGCTACGAGTGGAACTGGAGCAGCCAAGCTGTGAGCTTGAGACTGACCAGGTTCGGGGTTGGGAGACCCAAAGGGTGGGAAATCAGATCCGGGAGGGGATCCAGAATCCAAGGAGGATTCACCAGAGGAGACCAAATGTAAGGAAACCAGGTTTGACGAGGCCAGAATGGGGCAATGAGAATGATCCTGCTCCACAACCGACTGGCTTCTGTAGAAACTTTAGCATCAGGGGAAGAGGCGGATAAGCATAAAGCAGACCGGGAGGCCAAGCATGCACCAGAGCATCTCTCGGGGATTCCCCGACTTGGGGAATTAAAGCGAAATAGCTGTTGCATTTGGTGTTTGAAGGAGAGGCGAAAAGATCGCAACAGAGCTGCCCCCACTTGGCAAAAATCTGATTCGCTACCTGTAGATTGAGAGACCACTCGTAAGGGGAAAGGATGGTGCGACTGAGTCAGTCCGCCAGGATGTTGGACCGTCCCGGAATGTGCGTTGCAATGAGAAAACGGTTGGTGGAGATCGCCCATTCCTACACTCTCATGGCCTCTCGACAGAGTGGGTAAGACCTGGTTCCCCCCTGTTTGTTGATGTACCAGACAACTGACATGTTGTCCGTCTGGATCGCAATAGTCCCTACAGGAAGAAGGTACTGAAGTGCTTGCAACGCTAACAGCACTGCCCTCATCTCTAGGACATTGATATGCAAAGAGGTCTCGGTGTTGTTCCACGTGCCTTGGACAGTCCTGGCCGAAGAGTGCCCCACCCAAGGCGAGAGGCGTCCGTGGTCACAGTGGCAAGGGGAGGGGCCATAGAGAAGGGGCGTCCCGTGTGGAGGTACGTAGATTGTAGCCACCATATGAGAGCCCACTTGCAAGCCCTGCTGAGGGGAATGGGATGACTCAGAGGGTAGTGACGAAAAGACCACTGGACTTGAAGGGTCCATTGCAAGACCCTCATGTTCAGACGTGCCATTGGCAATAAGTTAATTGCCGCTGCCATTGAGCCTAGAGCCCTCAGGACCAATTCCGCAGGAGGATCTGAAGATAGAAGGATGGCCCGCACATGAAGCCTCAGGGTTCGAAGTTGTTCTGGGGTTAAGATGGCTACAAGATTGATTGTGTTTAACCTGGACCTGACAAAATCTATGACTCGAGTCGGGGTGACAGAAGATTTGTCCATATTTGTTGTGATCCCTAGCCAGGAAGCAATGCGAAGAAAATAGTTCCTGGCTTTGCAGAGTAGATGCCTTGTCAGGGCGGTCAGGAGCCAGTCGTCCAGGTAAGGAAAAACCTGAATTCCCTGGAGCCTCAGGTGGGCCGCTATCACTGCTAACACTTTGGTGAACACCCTGGGGGCTGAGGTGAGACCAAAGGGGAGAGCCCTGAATTGGTAATGACTGGACCCTAGCCGGAAGCAGAGAAAACTCCTGGATCGTCTGTCCATGAGAATGTGGTAGTACGCATCCTTGAGGTCTATAGAGCACATCCAATAGTTCTCCCGAAAAAGGGGGAGAATGGATTGAAGAGTGACCATCCGGAACTTCTCTTTGGTTACTGACAGGTACAAGAGGGAGAGATCGAGGATTGGCCTCAAGTCCCCCGTCTTTTTTGGCACCAAAAAGAACCTGGAGTAATAACCCGATCCGAGCTGGTCTGGAGGGACGTGTTGGAGGGCTCTTTTTTCTAGGAGCTGCTGAATTTCCGCAGCTGCGGCCTCCCTCTGATCGGGTGGGACATCGAGGAGGTGCTTGGGGAAGAGAGGGGGGTAAGAGAAAAGAATCTGGTAACCTCTGGATATGATGCGAAGCACCCAGCAGTCTGCTGTGATGGACTCCCAAGCTGCCAGGTGCCTCGAGAAACATCCCCCGACTGCCTCCAGAGTGGAGCAGTCAGGCAGCCCCTTAGGGCTGCTGCGTGGGCCGGTCAGAGAAGGGTTCTCTGGACCCAAAGTTCTTCAGGCCCCCTCTGCCTCTAGGGCGGCGTCCTCCCTGTCCTCCTCTGCCGCGGAAGGACTGGGGATCTGGAGCGGGCTGGGACTGTTGCGACTTCCGGAACCACATCTTCTTCTGTCCCTTTTGGTTCCTGGAGAAGGACCTCTGGGGAGCAGAGAAGCAGACTCCGACAGCAGACGTCTTCCCGTCCTTTTCGCTCTGGACCAAGTTGTCGCGAACGGTCTTCCCAAACAGGGTAGGACCATCAAAAGGGGCATTTGTGAACAATGCCTTAAAGGGTTCCGCGAAATCACAATGCCGGAACCAGGCCTGACGCCTCATGACGAGGCCTGCTCCGCTGGCTCTAGCGGCTCCCTCTGTAGCATGGGATAGAAGCCGCATAGAGGTATTGGAAATGGACCTAAGAGTGGCCATACGGGTGGAGTACAGCTGTTTGTCCTCCACCATGGACTCCGGGGGCGATGCAGCGTATTCCTTAATGAGATCCCGCTGCAATCGAATAACGTGTGCCATATAGTTCAGAGACCTAACTGAGAAGGACACTGAACTAAACACCCGCTTCCCTAAGCGGTCCAACGATTGGGACTCCTTGCCCGGGGGGTGGACCGAGGGGCTCTCGAGCTAGTTCCCTCTTAGTGGCCGCCGCCACCAACATGGCATCTACCGGGGGACCCTTGGTCCAATGGGGCCTATCCAGAGGGGGACTGAGGATCCTGTCAGGGCATTTCGGGACTGGCTCCACAGTGTCCGGCTCCTTCCACGCCCTGGTGGTAATCAGGTCCACCAGGGGGTCGGCCGAAGGGGACACCCAAGAGGTAGAAGGGCCTGCTTCAAACGCCTTCAGGAACACGGACTCGTCCGAGGTCGGCTTTGGGGTAGACCAACCGTCTCTGATCCTGAGCATTTCCATGATGTCTCCAAAGGAGACATTCTTGGGGGGTGACCTTGGGGAGCCTTCCCCTTCCTCCAAATCCATGTCTTCAGTCAAGGACTCAGGGGAGTCCACGTGCCTCCTCTTGCATTTCCGCTTGTGGGGGATCTCCTCGGGGGGGGGGGGGCTGTCCGAGGAGGCCTCACCAGCAATATCCTGTTCCAGGGGAACGACCTGGGACATTGAAGCAGGCTGTCCCTGGGGCCGGGTGATGGAAGTCGGACCCAACAGAGGAGTGCGGGGTGGAGCCGTGGCAAGGACCGGGGGTCTGGAAGCAGTTGACAGGGCCCTCTCCACCACGTCCAACGCCGAGGGAGAGCCGCTCTCTCTGGGATCCGAGAGCAGACCCTCACTTGGATCCGACAGGCGGACCGGGGCCGGCGCCAAAGCGATCGGATTCGACGGACCAGTATGCTCCGACCTGGAGGAGCCGAAGGCATACTGAAACCCTCGGATCCGAAGCTCTGCCCTCGGCTCCGAGAGCTTGGATCTAACAAAAATGGACCCGACTCGAGGGAAGCGTTGGCGCCGAAGTACCCGAGACTGTCAGCGCTGACACACCCCCAGTTCCAAGCCTGCCCGGCTCCGAAAGCTCCGAACCCGGGAAGCGGGACGAAGAAGGAGCTATTGGGGGCAAAGAAACGGGTCGAGCTCCCGGAGCACTCGCATCTGCAGTTGGGCCTGGAGGAACCTTCGCATCATCCGGTCCAAATCCGCATCAGAAAGGCTGCGTGTGGATCTCGACGAGGCCACCGAGGCAGGACGGGAGTGCCACCTCGATGACCTTGAAGGAGATCGGGTCTCCTCCTCCTCAGGACCCGGTGAAAAACATGGAGACCGGATCCGAGAGGGAGGAGACCGGGAAGCCCTGGAGGGAGAAGACCGCTTAGCCGGGGGGGCGACGCAGAGGCCTCGACCCTCCGCTTGTGGTGCTTCTCCCTCCTTTTGTCTTTCCTGGCCTCCCTCTCCTCCGGGCCTACAGCGGGAGGTTGAGTCCCGGCTGGGGGGAGAGAGGCAGGAGTGGCCGCTGCCGAAGCCGTGGTAGGACCGGAGGACGAAGCCAAATCCGGGGGCAAGAGACCCGCCAGGATCAGCTTGGATCTCCGGTCCTTAAGTGCCCTGGGGTTGAACGCCGCACAGGTGGAACACAGAGGAAAGGTGTCCAACCCCAAGGCACAGAACACACCAAGTGTGGCCATCAGCCGGTGAAAGCTTATTGCCACACTTGGTGCATTTGGAAAAGATTGATTTTGGGGCCTCAGACATTTTAAGCTAAGGAGGACACACTCGTTAGGCCCCAACATGCGCACACAGACCCTGACGAGACAGCGAGGGAGAGGGAGGGAAAAACATATAACTAAAATAGAGTTAACACTAGGGTTTACAGACCAAAGGGATCTAAACACACCACTCACACTAAAGGGATAGAAAAGAATAAAATTTTTCTATTTTTTCCTCACAAACTAATGACAAAGCCTGGAGCTCGAAAACCCAGCTGCTGACGACAAGCACGGCAAACTAGATCTGAGGTCAGTCAGGGTTGGCAGGGGTTTATGGGTAGGGGGAGGAGCTAGGAGCTCTGATCTAAGCTGTTGAAAACTGCCGGCTCGGATCCGAAGTCAGATCAGATACCCATAGGTTGCTACACAAATGAAGTTAGCTACTTCAGATCCAATATTTCCTGAAATCTTTTGTTCTATGGAAATATAATTGAAGTTGTCTAAGCAAACCCATAAATGCAGCATGTATTCTTTTGTTGGAAAATTTTAAAAAGAACATAGGAAGGTTGAAGGACTGATTCATAGCTGTTTCTGAAGACCCTTGGGTACAAAAGAGGGATTAGTGCGGAGAGACACCCTGTCCTTGTGAAAAATTAGATATGGTGGCTTACAGGAAAGAGCCTGGAGTTCTAGTACTCATCTGGCTGATGTTGCGACCAGAAAAATAGTTTTTATAAGGCAAATATTTTAAGTCCACCTTCGCAGCTTGTTCAAAGGAGGGAGTTAGGGCATCAAAAAGTAAAATTAAAACTCATGGTGGAGTAGGAACCTCAATGGGGGGGGGGGGGCAGAATAAAAAGGCATTGCATACTCCAGATGATGCCAAAGAGGAATGATCATCTCTTACATTAAAATTCGAGACAGCTACAAGCTGGATCTTTACAGTAAAATAACTAGCACCACTGTTAAACATGAAAGCAGGAAAATCTAAGATAGCTGGAATAGGTGCAAAAATGAATCTAATTGTTTCTGGATAGCCCAAAGGGAAAATCGTTTCCATCTTCTCTTATACACTTTCCTAGTAGAATATTTCTGAAAGGATAGGAGGATGGGTTTAAGTAGACAGAAAACGTGGACTGTCTAGCCATCCTTGGAAGTGGAGAAACCATACAGTCAATTTGAGGGTTGAATGTCCACGCATATAATCCCTGATGGATGACAGAGGAGATCTTTTTTTGGGTACAACACCCAAGGGGGCTACACCAGATGATGCCATAGGAAGGGAAAGCATACTTGTCGAGGCCAGAATGGAGCAACAAGGATTACTTTATACTTTCAGTCATACTCAAATAATTTCCACTACCACAGGGTTGACAGACCTCTCATGAAGGAGTAATGCAGACCTGTCAGTTTGTCTGCTAATATCCCAAAATATGCACTGCCAACAGAAAGTGGATGGAAAAAAAATCGCCTAGTGCCAAACGCTCATGGCCTCTTGACATAAGGGGTAGGAGAGCTGGTTTCCCCTGCTTGCTGATGTACCAGACTATTGAAATATTGCCAGTCTGCATGGCAATCATCCCTGGAGGGAGATCATCCTGAAAAGCCTGCAACACTGTCCTCATTTCCAGGACACTGATATGAAGAATGACCTCCAGCTGGGACCAAGTGCCTTGGACTGTCTTTCCCAAGTAATGCCCCCTCCTACCATCTAGGAGGCATCTGCAGTCACTGTGGGTGGTGGAAGAATAAAAGGGCAGCCCTGAGAAACGTCTACTGCAGTGACCTAGTAGGTTGTGTGTTCCCTGCAAAGCCTTAGAAATACTGGTGTACACAGGCAGTGTCGTCTTATGGATCACTGCACTGCAAACATCCATTGTAGTACCCTTGTATAATACCTTACTAAGGGCACTAGAGTTATGAAAGTTGCCATATATCCCAGAAGGTGCAATACCAATCTTGTTGGCAGGGAGGGGGAAGAGAGGATGTGGGATGCTTAGGTTCATAGGTTCATAGGTTTATACTAGGCTATCTGCCCTAAGGCATTTATAAGCCTAGCCCAAATTTTTGTGGCTTACGCCACCCCTTATATGAAAAAATACTGTGCCCATTAGTTTGTTGTGCCTCTGTCCAGCAGTGACACAGAGATGTTTCCCGGGGTAAACCTACGATCTCCCATCCACAGGTCTAGATTTCTCTTGAACAGAGTCAGCGAGGTGCTCTGCCTCACATGGACCGGGATTTTATTCCACAGCATAGGGAGTCTCTGAGTGATAAATCTATCCCTCCAGCACGTCCTATTTATATCCGTGCTAAGGTTTAAGTCGCTTGCTCTAGTGGTTTTGGTGGATTTGGATTTTTTGAGGTGGAGCATGTCCATTAATTCCAGGTTGGACATGGCCTTGTATGTCAGGCACATGTCACCTCTGAGCAGACGGTATGCGACTGAGTAGAGCTGGAGTTTCTTCAATATGGCAGCATATGACAAATTTTGGAGTCCCTTTATCCTTTTGGTGAGGAACTTTTGGGGTCTCTCCAATTGCTGCAGATGTCGGGTGAGATACATCCCGAATGGGGCATTGTACTCGATCATTGGTCTGATAAGTGAAGAGTACAGGGGAACAATGACCTCACTAGATCTGGATGTGAATCCCTTCATGATCAGGTGGGCAATGTAGAAGGTCTTTCTAACCACTTTAGCAATGTGAGTGTCAAAAGAAAGGCCACTGTCAACCTGGGTCCCCAGGTCCCTGATAACCTCTTCTGTGCTTAGTGGATTGCCACCTATATGGTAGCTTGGGGTTACCTTGTTTTTCCCGAAGGGTATGACTATACATTTTTTGGCGTTTAACTTCAGGCCATGGCTCTGGCACCAGCTATCTGTTTCCGTGAGTCCCTTCTGAAGGATATCCGTGTCCGATGCACCTTCCACTATGGCGCCCAGTTTGCAGTCGTCTGCAAACTTTGTCAGCCAAAGTCCTCCCATGCTGGCCTGTACTTCTGAGAAGTAGATGACAAACAATAGGGGGCCAAGGACCGAGCCCTGTGGGACACCACTTGTGACCGGCTTGGAGTCTGACACAGCGCCAGCAACTCTAACCCTGTGGGTTCTGTCCTTAAGCCAGTTTGCAACCCATCTTGTGACATATGGGTTTACATTTAAGCTGGTAAGTTTTTCTACAATACCCAAGTGGGGTATTGTGTCGAAAGCCTTTGCAAGGTCAAGGTAGGCTGTATGGACTGCCTTTCCCTCATCAATGGCCTTGGTGACTGTTTCAAGAAGTCGACCAAGTTCAAAAGGCATGATCTTCCCTTGACAAAGCCAAACTGGGTCGGGTCCAATGTCTGCAAGTCCCCTATATCTTTGTTTATGAGCTCCATTATGATCCTCTCCATAGCTTTGCAGACTAGACTTGTTAAGCTTATGGGGTAATTACCAGGGTCCGTGAGGCCGCCTTTGTGGAGTGGGACCACAGTTGTCGACGCCACTCCTTGGGCACGTATCCTGTGGTGAGGCTGAGATTTAACAGCTGCCGTATGTGCGGGGTTAATTCCTCATTTAGCTCGTGTAGCACACAGCCGGGGACACCATCCGGTGCCATTGATGCTGTGTTTTTAGCTTTAGAGAGCAGCTTTCACCTGCGCATTTGAGATGTCCGGGAGGCTACACTCGGCTGGGATAGTTATCTCTCCTTTAGGGGAGGGTGAAGTTTGCACTGAACCTGTCTGCCAGTATGTTGGCAATGTCTGTGGGTTCAGTGATTTTTGTATCATTTTGGACTAATTCTGAGCATATCTGGGAGTTTCCACCCAGGTTCCTAACATAGCTGAAAAAGGCCTTATGATTGTCCTTTGAATCCATGGCAATTTTCTCTCAAAATTGGCCTTAGTTGATTTTATGAGTGCTCGTAATTTTTACTAATAATGATCAGGGGTGACTTCCCTTTTATGGATTTTGTTCTATCATGTAATAGCTTTCTCCTCTTATTGTAAAGTTTGTTAATGGCTGGGGTCCACCAGACTGGCGTTTGCCCTTTGTGGAAAGAGTCTTGGTTTTATTTGGGATTGCCTGATCCATGCAGTCCTGGAGGTGTTCATAGAAGGCATTTGTAAGGGCTTCCGCAGCTTGGGTTGTGGTTTCCTCTGGCTCAGGGGCCTTGAAGGATACCACACCAGTCTTGAGTAGTGTGAAGTTTGCTTTAGAGAAGTTCTTCACTATGGTCTTTTGTTTGGGGTGGGGGATGTGGATTTCCAGTGAGATTAGTTTATGATCAGATCTCACCAATGAGGGATATACTTCCGGTGTGGAGCATTTTGTCCCCATGTTTGTGACAATGAGATCTAGTATATTTTCTCCTCTCGTGGGAACAGTGACTAGCTGTTCCATGGCATTTGAATTTATGAACTCCAGGAACCGTTGGGCTAGAAAGTTAGGGCTTGAGTAATGTTCCCAGTCTATATTCGGTAGTTGAAGTCACCCAATATGATGGTGTTTTGAGATACATTTATACCCTCCAGTGTCTTCAGGAAGGCTGTGTGGGGTTCCTGAGTTTGAGAGTGTGGCCTGTAGCATGCTACAATTTGTAGAGCAGTTTTGCCTATGGTTAGTTGCACCTGGATGGTTTCCGAAGCTTCGTGCGTTGCCACCAACCTGGAGGTGTGGGTATCCTTTATGAATATGGATACACCCCCTCCTTTTGTGGTGTGGTCCGGGTTTTGGGGCCGGAATGCATGATATGAGGTAAAACCTAATAGTGCCGGGGTGCTCTCAGGAGCCTTGAACCAGGTTTCAGTTACAGCACAGACATCGATGTTCTCCATACTGAGAAGGGCCTCGAGTTAACACCATTAAGTGTTTATTCTTGCATGGAGCAAGCTTGAGATTTGTGTCACCATATCCAGATGAGCAACAATAAACATCAGGACTTGAGTGGGAGAGAACGAAGACTTGGTATAGTTCAATGAGATGCCCAGTTGAAGACATAGCCAGAGCAAGTAGTCCCTGGTTTGAATCAGAAGCAGCTTGGTGGCAGCAGGGAGGAGCCTGTCGTCAAGGTATAGAACCAAGTGGAATCGCAGCAGTCTCAGGCGAGAGGCAACCACTGCCATGCATTTGGTGAACACTGAGGGCTCTGATGAGGCCAAAGAGCAGTTTTCTAAATTGGTAAAGACTGGGTCCCAGCCTGAAGCAAAGAAACCTCCTGGACTGCCTGTCTATTTTGATGTGACAGTATGCATCCTGGATATCTACTGTGCACATTAAATTATCCTTGCACAACAGCAGTAGGATGGATTGAATTGTGACCATTCAAAACTTGAAGCGTTTGACAACATACTGGTTTAAATTGCTGAAATACAAGATGAGGCTCAGGTCCCCATTTTTCTTTGGCATCAAACAGAACCTTGAGAAAGTTCCAAATTCTTGTATGTGTGGGGGAACCATATGGATGACTCTTTTGGCCAGCAGGTTTTCTATTTCTGCAGCTGTTGCTTTCTTGCGACTGTGTGGAACATCAGGAAGTTCTATAGAGTGACTGTAGGGGTGAAGGTAAAAGGGTATGCAATAACCTCTGGAAAAAATCCTCTGCAGCCAAATGTCTTTGCTGATGTCTGTCCAGGTTTCTAGGTGCTGGGATAAGCACCCCCCCCCCCACCCCGACTGTCTCCACAGTACAGCAGTGGTGCAATCTTTCAGGAGCACTGGTAGGGTTTCCTCTGAAAAGAGAACTCTGAAACTTTGTGTTTTTTGGGTCTCCTCTGCCACACAGGGCATCATCTGCCATTGGAGTTCCTCATTGTGCTGCAGGGGGAGCTGTCCCCATATAAGTCGAGGGAAAAGCCTTATGACTTACAGAACTACATTTTCCTACTACCTCTCTGGTTTTGGGAATAGGTCCTGTGAGGTATTAAAAAAACACATCCCCATGGCAGCTAAGGTCTTCCCATCTTATTCACTCCTAGACAGGGTTTCTTTTCTTTAACCTTAGGGCCGACTAAAAAGGCTTACAGTTTCACTGCAACTCCTGAACCAGTGGCTCCTGAAGCATCTTCTGAGGTGTGGGAAATCAGCATCATAGAGACATTAAATAGCTACTGTAGGGTGGCTAGATACAAATAAAGTCTTTGTCCTTGGCTGAGATAGACCCCGAGAGGGCACTGGAAAGCTATTTGATCAAGTCCCTCTGAAATCATGTGACATGGGCCAAACAGTTCAGTGACCTGACAGCAAACCTCGCTGATGCATAAATGTGCTTCCCAAACCTGTCCAACACCCTGGACTCTGTGCAGAACTTTGGCCAGCAAGTTATTTCTTGGTGGCTGCTGCTACCACCATAGCATCTACTGGGGGATCCTTGCTCTAGTGGTCATGATTCTTTGATGCAACCAGGTAATTATCAGGTCTTGTGGAGATTAGCACTGTGACATCTATATCCTACAAGCCCGGCAGGAGACTATGTCCACCATTTCGTCTGCCAGGTGGACTAACCAGTATGCTGCTGAACTGGTTCTGAAAGCCTCAAGAAACACATACTCCTCTTGGGAAGGTGGATCAGAAGACCAACCACCTTTCTGTCTCAAATGTTTGAGTATTTCACCAAAGGAGAAATTTCTCAAGGGGTGATCGGGGGGACCCTTCCCCCTCAATGAAGTGAGTGTCTTCTGCCACATATTACTAAGTGCCTCCTCTTGCATGTGTGCTCCAAGGGGCTCCCAGGTGGGTGCTCCAGAGAGGACTCAGAAGTGTGAGGTGAATCCTGAATGTGGAATGTCTCAAGGATTGTAGAGGCTTGCACTGATGAGACAAAATGTAAAGACTCTGAGACCAAGGCAGACAGCTGTGGAAGGGATGGACAGAGGGTGCAAAGAATGCCTTATCCACAGTGGTGGAAAAGTTCTCTCTACTACCTCAAAGGCAGAAGACATAGAAGAAGCAAGGGCCATGCTGACAGAAGCGGAGGATAACTACACAGGACTGCTCACAGTATCACCATGACTCTGCCTCAAGGCAGAAGTAGAGCCAAGCTGTCTCCAACGTGGAGGCTCAGACAGGAAGGGATGGTTCTGAGGGCACTAGAGTCCAACCTAACCCTCCCCATCCTGCACCGGAGCTTCACATACAAGATCTCTCTCTCTGGCTCTGACAAAGTTGGCACCAACTGGATCAGAGATGTTGATAGAGTTGAAGAAGACCAGGCTTTCAGACATGATGCAGACAAAGTCAGAATTCCTGGGTCCAATGGCTCTGAAACCACAGGTCAGATCGGAACAAGATCAACAGCTGGACAGGGGTTGGCGGCAGACTCGCAGGACTAAATGAGATGGTAAAACTCCCAAATGAATCTGTGTCAGGAGAAAAGTACAGTTGTGTACACTTACCATAAATGTAGATGCTAGAGTGTATTCACTGTTGCAGTCATTACATCTGGGTTATCTGCTTGCAGGTAGCCCTCAGTCGGCCTGATTAACAAAGTCTTGGGTCCTGCGTCGGTTGCTATCCCTTCTTCCATGATGTCAGGTCGTCAGGGGTATAAAACATGCAGCCGACGTCATTACATCAGTTTTTCTTGCCCCAGATGTCAGGTGCCCCACTAATGGGAAGCAATTAAATATAAAAGTACAAATATATGCCTCCAACAAAAGAGAAAATACACCAAAAAGGCTTTTAAGCATAGCAAAAGAAAGTAGAGTTATAGCCAAAAGAAGTTAGGGGGCTGAAAGGAGGGTAACTAGGACTACAACAGTGAATACACTCGAACATCTACATTTATGGTAAGTGTACACAACTGTACTATGTTCTTTGTGTTTCACTAATGCAGTCATTACATGTGGGTAGATTCCAAAAGCTATGGTTGGGAGGAGGAATTTAGACAGCATTAGGGCCAGCTATGAGGCCCTGCAAGACTGCAGTGGCAAAGCCAGCTCTGGATTTAGAGAAAATTGGCAAATGAAAATGCTTGGTGAAAGTATGTACAGAACTCCAGGTAGCAGCTTCTAGGATGTCCCTGGTAGGGATGCCTCTGAGAAAGGCTGTAGAGGTAGATGCTGCCCTGCTGGAGTGAGGTCTGATCCCCTGGGGGATAGGTTTTCCATGGTGCTTATAGCAGAAATGTATGCAATGGCTTATCCATTTAGAAATGGTTTGCTTTGAAGTAAATTTAGATGTAGTAAGACAGAACAATAAAATTATTTTAACTAGTAAGAATTTTAACATTTTTAATTATACTGATTTACAAATCAATGATGAATATTTTAATTTATTTATCAAAGGTTTCACCTTTGTACCTAAGAAAATTCCAAATATTGAAAATATTTTATTGGATATTAAATTATTTACTAGAAAATTGAATTTTATGCATATATACAAGAATAGGAATTGTTTAAGTAAAGATACAACACTCAAGAGAACAAGCACATTTAATCCCCCTTTGCATCATGAAATTTTGAATTTTGAGAAATGTGTAACCAAAAGAATTCATATGTCCTATCAATTTAACAAATACACGGGGAGTAATTTAACAGAAGTTGAACTTAAATTGCTAAAGGAGCTCAGTGGTAATGAAAAAATTAGAGTCATGAAACCGGACAAGAGTGGGGGTGTCGTGCTTATGGACCAATGGGATTATACTACAAAAATGATGGACATTCTAGATAATGAGACCAAATACAATAGAGTCTCGAAGAATGAAATATATATATATATTATAGACAGACTGATATTATACTGGACGACAATGTGATGCAGGGTTTGATTGACCTTGATTTGTATAAATTTCCTTAAAGTTCATAAACCGGTGATACCGGGTATTTTTGGTATATCCAAGGTCCACAAGTCTATAGACCCCCCTATGAGACCCATTGTTTCATCTCAAGGATCTAAAACACAACCTTTGGCAGTGTATGTTGATTTTAAGTTAAAAAAGTTTTAAGAAAAATACTGTCACATCTTAGTTGATTCATGGGATTTTTTGATGAAGATGGGTGGGTGCCCATACAGTGACAATAGCATTTTCATTACCATTGATGTTAAGGACTTGTTTTCGGTTATACCCCAAGAACTGGGGATGGTATGGTTTGAGGACATGTTATTGGAAATGAATTTTTTAAATAATGACGAATTCAAGTTGGTACTTGAAAATATGGAGTTAGTTTTAAGATATAACTACCTTTATTTTCAGGGTGAATACTTTCATCAAAAAGAGGGGGTAGCAATGGGCTCTGCCTGTGTGCCGATATATGCGAACATTATTATGTTGTGCTGGGAGATTAGATATATTTTTTCATCCAACTACTATATGTATGTATTTGGCCAAATACTATAGATTTTTGGATGACATTTTTGTTGTATGGAATGGGCCAGTTAGTAAGATTGATGAATTTGTGAAATATACTAACCAAACTACCACCTTTTTAGAATTCACACATGAAATTGGATTAGATTTTATACATTATTTGGATGTGAGGATGGACAAGGATTATTCAAATAAGTGTTTTAAATCTAATATTTATAGGAAAAAACATTTTTCCAACGCTTATTTACATTTTGACAGTGACCATTCATACGTACTCAAAAGGAACATTTTAAAGGGACAAATGATTAGAATGGCAAGTATGATCTCAGATGACAAAGAATTTATTGAAGAGATTGAACATGTTGGCAAATTATTCCAGGAGAGAGGATACCCCCCAGAATTAATATGTGATGTAATTAATCAAATACAAGAAGGGAGATGTAATGAAAGAAAATATACCCCCTTTTTAGTTAAGAACATAAACACCAATACAAATAGTAGCAATGAAAATGGGTTAGAAGACAACACTGTCAATGGTAATATGAATAGTTATAGCAATAAAAACAAAAATAAAAACATAAACAGTTTCAATGGAATGCCATACCTTACCCTTACATACCACCAGGGAATAGGTTTGGTTAAGAAAATGTATTAATGAGACTTGGGAGATGTTTAGGGACATGAATATACAATATAGTTACAGAAGGAACATGAACATTAAGAATATATTAGAGAGAAAAAAGGTTAACATCCAAAGTACTAGTAAAAAATGTGGGACTTTCAAGTGTGGTAGGTGCGCACAGTGCGGACAAAAAGAGTTAAGACTACCCAGTCTTAGAATGAATTTAATAGCCAAGGACTACAGTAGCTGTTACACTAAAGGAGTGGTGTACCTTGCATATTGCAAAGTCTGTTGGGAGTTATTATGTGGGTAAAACTGAAAGGCACTTAAGATCCAGAATTTATGAACACGTGAGGGATATTAACAAACAAAATGAAAATAACGCCTTGTATAGACACGTGTTAATTTGTAAAACAGCTGATTTTAAATTCTGGGTTATAGAGGTGGTCAAGTGTCCTGATAGGGGTGGAGATTGGGAAACGCAACTAGAGTTTAAAGAAATTATGTGGCAACTCAGACTGGATTCTTGTTGTGGGAAGGGTCTAAATGACCACATCTCCATCACTCCAGCATTGAAAATGTTTGCAGCAGACCCAAAAAAACAAACATTAATATGGATGGCCACAGTGATAAATAATTTTTAACAATTTATTTACTTATTTATATGTTCCTTGTACTTTTACATTCATGACTATCATCAAATTGTATATCACATATATACATGTATTTTTTATATATACACATACTAGTTTATTATATATTATATATTTGTTTTTATATTTATAAATATTGATATATTATATTTTCTTAGTTAGATTTTATGTATTATTATACACTACTATTTATTTATTCAACATTGATTACTATGTATTTATTACCTTGTACTTGTATACAAAACATTCATACATGGTTTTAGAATATAAATATATATACATAGTTTTTATTTCATTTTACTACAATGTACTTTTATGCAGTACTATGGTATTTCATTTAGTAACCTCGGTTAGTTTTTTTTTTATAGTGATGCTTTTTGTATTGTGATGTATTCAAAGGCATTAGTAACTCATTGGCCCTTTAAGATAGGCAATTATTAAATTCAAAAAGATCCTGGTTAATTAGTGTTTTATGTATAAAATGAGTGGTTTATTTTATTTCATGGATTCTGATGAAGTCTGCGATTTGGAGACGAAAGTGCTCAATCCATGAATTTTATATGAATTTTATACAACTATTTCTTTAGTTCAGTGTTTTTTCTACTCCGTGGATTTATTCAATAAACTTTTGGGTGACTTTGCGGCAGTATCGTGTGGAATTACTGAAGATCTCCTTTATTGTTTACCGGATCGCATTATTTTGGATTTTTGTGTTGAAAGTAGAGGTATAGCCAAAAGAAGTTAGGGGGCTGAAGGGAGGGTAACTAGGACTACAACAGTGAATACACGAACATCTACATTTATGGTAAGTGTACACAACTGTACTATGTTTTGTGTTTCACTGATGCAGTCATTACATGTGGGTAGATTCCAAAAGTTATGGTTGGGAGGAGGAATTCAGATAGCATTAGGTCCAGCTATAAGGCCCTGCAAGACTGCAGTGGCAAAGCCAGCTCTGGATTTAGAGAAAATTGGCAAATGATAATGCTTGGTGAAAGTATGTACAGAACTCCAGGTAGCAGCTTCTAGGATGTCCCTGGTAGGGATGCCTCTGAGAAAGGCTGTAGAGGTAGATGCTGCCCTGCTGGAGTGATGTCTGATCCCCTGGGGGATAGGTTTTCCATGGTGCTTATAGCAGAAATGTATGCAATGGCTTACCCATTTAGAAATGGTTTGATTTGAAATAGCCTTCCCCTCTGCCCCTGCAGCAAATGCCACCAGCAGTTGTTCAGATTTCCTTTGAGGTTTAGTCCTGTCCAAGTAGAATCTAAGTTGTCTGTGCACATCTAAGAAATGCAGTATCCGTTCCCCTTTATTCTGTGGATTGGGAAAGAAGGTTGGCAAATGAGTGGACTGATTAAGAGCAACACTGGATACCACCTTGAGCATGAAGGATGGATTGGTTCTGAGGGACACCCTGTCCGCATGAAAGATGATGAAAGGCTCCACTGCCATAAGGGCCTATAATTCAGATACCCTTCTAGCTGAAGTGATTGCTAAAAGGAAATCTGTTTTCCAAAAAAGAAAATTTTAAGTCTGCAGTAGCAGCTGGCTTGAAAGGAGGTAGAGTGAGTTTCTCCAAGACAAAGTTAAGGTCCCAGGTTGGGGTTGAAGCTCTCCTGGGTGGTCTCAAATTTCTGGCCCCTCTGAGGAACTGCTTGAGCAGTGGAGGTTCTGTGTTATAATGAGCTGAAATGGCTGAGGCGTGGATTTTAATGGAGGAAAAAAGGCAGGCCCTTGTGACGCATCTCAGTTAAGTACTGCAAAATCTGAGGTAAACTGGGCGCTGCTGTGCTCATCCCTTGAGATTGGTTCCAGGCACAGAATATTTTCCATTTTTCAGCATAAGATTTTCTACTACTAGGCCTCCTTGCCTCTAAAACTATATCCATCACAGGTTTGCTGAGGGATGGTAAAGGAGAGATTTACTTAATTAGCCAGGCTGCAAGGTTCAGTGTTGGAAGCTGAGGGTGCAGAATTTGGTTCTCCTGCTGAGACAGCAGGGAAGGAGTCTGAGGCAGGTGCCATGGAGATAACCGTGACACACTGCGCAGGAGGGGGTAGCCAGTGTTGGCGCGGCCAGTTTGGAGCAATCAAAATCATCCTTGGTTTGTCCTGTTTGATTTTTAGTAGTACTTTGGAGAGCAGAGGCAGAGGGGGGGCGAATGGGAGGCATAGACTGATAGGTTTTTCCAGCTGAAGGACAGAGCATCCACTTTCCAGGCTTGTTTGCGGGGATTCCTTGTGCAAAATTTGTCCAACTGGTAGTTCTGGGAGGCAAACAGGTCTATATCTGGGCTCTCCCATTTGCTTGTCAACATGTTGAAAGTCCTTGGTTCCAGTTTCCACTCGTGTGGGTCCATGTGGTTTCTGCTTAGTCCGTCTGCCAGTGTTATTTAATTTTCCTGGCAGGAATTGAGCCTGTAGGTACACTTGGTAGCTCAAGGCTGTGTTCCACAATGCCATGGCTAGTCTGCAGAGGGGGTAAGAATGTGTACCCCCCCCCCTGCTTATGTACTACATAACAGTGGTGCTGTCCATCTTTATCATTAGTTGTCCTGGAAGAATGTGGTCCTTGAAGGCTATCAGAGCATTCCGTACAGCTAACATTTCTTTTTGATTGATATGCAGGTGCATTTGACTTGGGTTCCATTTGCCTTGAATGCACTTCCCTGCCAGGTGACCCCCCCCCCCCCTCCATGCATAGTCTGATGTGTCTGTTGTTAGGGTTTGGGCGGCAGGGGGTGATGTGAAAGGTAGTCCCTTGTTTTGGTAGAAGGCCTCTGCCCACCAAAGGAACTCTAGGCGTAGGCAAGGTATGATAGGAATCATTGTTTCTAGGTCCTGAGAATGTTGACACCATAGGCTTTTTAGATACCACTGTAGTTTCCTCATATGCAGTCTTGCATATGGAATTAGAAGAATGGAGGAGGCCATGAATCCAAAGGCTTGCAGTATTTGTCTTGCAGATAAGCAGGGTTTTTGTGGCCACTTGTTTGAAATAGGCTGTCAAATGAATTTGTTTCTCTGGCATGAGATAAGCCATCTGGGAAGTTGTATTCAAGCTTGCTCCCAGGAATACAATTTATTGACAGGGTACCAGGTGCGATTTCTTTTTGTTTATGGTGTACCCCAAACAAGTTAGAACCCTTTGTACAAAGTCCAGATGATTCAAAAGTATGTCCTGGCTTTCTGCCTGAATTAAACAATCGTCCAGGTATGGGTATATTTGAATATTTCTTTGCCTGCAAAATGCAATAACTGGAGCTAGGCACTTTGTGAATACCCTGGGTGAAGTAGATAAGCCAAAGGGCAGTGCAGAGAACTTCTTTTGCAAGATTCCCCGATTGGGATGTGCAGGTATGCTTCTTTTAAATCTAGTGTTGCCAACCAGGCATCTTTGCCTAGCATAGGAAGTAACTGAAGAGTCAGCATCTTGAATTTTGGAATCTCCAAAAAGGCGTTTAGAGTAGACAGGTCCAGGATAGGACGCCATGAATTGTCTTTTCTGCATACCAGGAAAAGTCTCGAGTAGAAACTTTGTCCCTTTTCCTCTTCTGGTACCAGCTGAATAGCCTCCATGCTGAAGAGAGAAATTATTTGTTTTGGGCCTCTGCCCACTGATTTGGGGGTAGGTCCAGCCACCTGCTTGGTGTTGGCAACGTGTGGAAGTGAAATCTGTATCCCTGGGACACTATATTTAAAACCCATTTGTCCTGGGTAACGAGTTCCCAATTCTTTGCATGAAGAGCAATCTTTCCCCTCAAAGGGGCAGTCAGTTGATAAGTGCTTGGAAATTTTAAAAAACGTCATTGAGACAGTTTACCATGGGGGGGGGGGGGGGGAGTCTTATTCCCAGATTTGGAAGTGGAGGCCTCCCACTGCTTAGTTCTGTGTGTCTCCTGGGACTGACACCTGGGGTTTTTGCTGTGCCTGGGTTTGGCTTGAGAAGACCTGGAAGGGGCTGGAAAGGACCAATTCTTAGAGGGCCAGTGCCTACTAAATCTAGGAGGCTGAACTTGTAAAAAATCTTTAAACAGTTTGCATAGATTTAGCTTTACCTTCCATCTTTTTAAGAACTTCCTCAGCCTTGTTGCCAAACAGATGGTCCTGATTTAAAGGAGCATCCAACAATTTAGGTTTAACATGATCAGGCAAATATTGCTCCTTAAGCAAAGCATGCCTTTTGTGCACAGACCCAGTAACAGCAGCCCTGCAAGAGGCCTCTAATGAAGCAAAACCATGAAGCAAAACCACATTGCAACACATTTTCCAACTTGTTCAGCAGAATGCATTAAATCCTGTAATTCTTTATTTTCCACACAGTCAGGAATCAACATCATTTTCTGTTTAAGCAGTCCAATAACAAGTTGCTGATACTTTAACATATGAAACTGGCAGTTTAAAGTCCTAATGGCCAAGGTTGCAGAAGTGTAAACCTTCTTACCCCATCTATCCAGCACACTGGAGTCTCTATCAGAAAGGGTAGGATTTTTTGCAGAAGCCTTAATGCCCCTGGGCCCCTGTGAAATAGTCTCTGGATCTGCAACAGGATTTTTAAAAAGGAACTTGTGGGAATCAGGGACCTTGTAGTATCTGTCACGTTTTCTGGGAGCAAGAGGCAGGGAATCAGGGGCAAACTAGATTCTGAGAAAGCATCATCAACAATGTCTAGTACAGGAGGAAGAGCTAAAGGCCTACGCTGAGGTAGGAGAAGGAAATCCCTAAGCCTCTTTTTTGAATCAGAAAAATCCTGGTTTTCCCAGTGGAAATGCTCCCTTAGAGTATGTAAGATTTCCCCAAAAGAAAAAATCCTCAGGAGGGGAAGCAGAGGGAATGGAGTCCTCTGCATCTGAATCTTCATAAGTAGATAAGGGCAAATCCAGATCAGAAGAATCAGAAAAAACAGAATCCTGATCAGAAAATTCATAATAGGTAAGTACTAGGCTATCTGCCTGAAGGCATTTATAAGCCTAGCCAGAATGTGTTGGCTTTCGCCGCCCCCTTAGAACAGTTTCCTGTGCCTCTGTCCAGCAGAGCCACTGAAGTGACACCCAAGGTAAACTTTCTGTTTCCCATCCACTCATCAAGTCATAATCAACTTCAGTCCTAGGCCTCTTGGGTGGGGGGGGGGGGGGTTGGCTACCCCTGATTAGAGTTATTAGATCTTCAGCCATTCTTATCATTTGTTTTTTAGGCATAGAGGCTTGGGTGTCTTTAGGCATGGAAAGAGATTTAGGCCTAAGTAAAGGCGGCGGCGGCGATTTAATATGCAAGTCCATAGGCCTGAATATACCCTCAGAAGCCGGTGCCTGCACAGTGGCTCCGGACCCATCCAAGGTAGAGACATCAGCGGGTTCCATAGTTGAAGCATCTCGCGGCATACCGGACTCCGAATGGGTCTCAGTAGAGGCCTGCAAATCAAAAGTAGCGGGTATTAGGGGCTGCAAAAGCGCCTCACTGAGTACCGGCGAACTGGTGACTGGCTTAGGAGAACTGCCATTGGCAGTTTTGGACCTCGGCGGCCTCAGTCTTTATCTTTGCGTTTTTTCGGAATCCCAGTAGTCGGATGGCTAACCGACGACATTTCTTGATAGTTAAACAGAGAACCGAAATATTTAGAGACAAAAATATATCAACGATGGATAGTGCGCTGACTAAATAAAGCACACAACTGACAGCAAGGTACATCGTGGTCAGGGCCTAGGCAAGGAATACAGTATGAATGAAAATCTTTATGAGGTATTTGCTTTCCACAAGTAATGCAATTATTAACTTTTACTGACATCGGTAAGGAGCAAGAAAAAGTTTCCCCAACAGGGTAATTAGCTTTAGTTGAAGACTTCGGTTCTGAAACTCGAAAAACATTTCAGGAGTCGGCCGATTGGCACTTGCAAACTGCTTCTGCTTCGGGCACCGCACGGCAAGAAAGACTGATATAATGGCGTCGGCTGCATGTTTAATACCCCTGATGACCTGATGTCATGGAAGAAGGGACAGCAACCGACGCAGGACCCAAGACTTTGTTAATCAGGCAGACTGAGGGCTACCTGCAAGCAGATAACCCAAATGTAATGACTGCAACAGTGAAACACGAAGAACATCTTCCTCATCATCCACATCTGCTTCAGTTAGGCTTCCAAACAACCTGAGAGATAATGAAGTAGAGTGTGGCCTGGATGTCCTTCATGGGATCTCCAGAAGGAACCAAAAATGGTTCCGAGATGGTCTCAGATGCAGGGTGAAAGTGGAGGAGCGGTGAGCCAGGTGGGTAGAGCCAAACCCAAAAAGAGAAAGGAGAAAGAATGATCAGGGGATCGTTTCCTAGCCTTTTTATCCTTAGTTGATAAGCCCCCCTTAGTCTTCTTGGAAGCCTTTTTGGAAGGAGGGGGAGTTTCAGAAGAAGATGAACATGGCAACCAACCCTTAAGTACTAGCTTGATGCAATATTCAACCAAAGCCCGACGGTTGAATCACCGCATAGATTTCACAGTCAATATCCAGATGGGCTGAACCCAGACAAGAGACACACTCTGGTTGGCATTGGAATTAGAGATCTTATGCCCACAGGGGGTGCATTTTTTGAAGCCAATTGTCTTGTCAGACATGGTAAGGAACAGAGAACCTAAAAAAAGAGAGAGAAAGGAAAGAGAACTACCCACAATGTTAATAAAGCAGAGAATAATTAGCAGCAATGGTAAAGAAGTACCTAAGATAGGTAACACTAGGCAAAAGGGGAAAACACTGGCAAGGCACGAAGCCTAACGTTCAGAAGACAGGACAGAAGTAGAATACGTTTTATAAATCACACACACACACACACACACACACACACACACACACACACACACACACACACACACACACACACACACACACACACTCCAAAATAAATTTGCTAAGAAAAGGGGAGGCAGAAACAGCAATAACAGATTATTATGCTGATAAACTATTTGATGAAAAACATTTACCTTTTCCACTAACAACCGAATTACAATAGACCACATCCATTCGTTGAAGTGGTAAATGAGATGTAGTTCTAGCTAGACAGGAGGATTACAGGCAAAGGGAAAAGCTACAGCTACAAAGCCAAGTCTTCAGAAATGGCCAAAGTCAGATCCGAATCCCCATGGGATGAGGAATGGATGAACACATCAGATAGAACATTTGTGCTAGAAGCACTGGAAGCAAACAGGTAAACGCTGCCCTCAGAAAATGGATGCTTTGCTAATCGGCATTTTTTTTCGGTACATGTGACCGAGAACCCAAAAAGGTGCTAAAACCAAAGGATAAAAAACAGCATAACTCGTAGCAACACACTACACGTGTAATTTTTCTATCTCACCTATAGCTAGAATGAAGTATGGCATTTACGATATTAGGTCCCCTGCCCAACAAGCAAAAAAATGACCTTAGCATTACACCTGTCATAATAAGGACAACTCTGTTTCTGCAGTGGTAATGAAGACGACAAAATGTGAAGCAGGAGGAGAATAAAAGCAAATGACGAGAGGAAGATGCAACAATGGCAACAGAAAAGTGGGGCAGTCTGGCCACAGTAAAATATAGTTAAGAGACATTACCCTCACAATTAAGGCAACACAAATGTGGTCCATTCTACAAGAGTGTGAAGGAAAGCAGAAAAGAACTGCTTGAAATCCTATGATGGTTTGTGTCACATCAGCGTGAGCATACTTATGCTAACAAATAGCAAAAAAATTTTCAAAACTTGTGGATAAAATAGTTATTTACATGCAACATCTCAGCAAGACTAAGAGGCACCCTTCTTCGATTTTTAACATACATACCTTCTAATAATGGTGGCTCATCATCAAAAGTATTTCCATAGACAGACTGATGGGTAGCTGGTGTGTACGCCTGTGCTGGTTGATAAATTTGTCCTGTGTACTGTTGTTGCGGAATCATGCCTGGAGGAACAAAACCAGCCTGCTGCGAGTAATCATACGCTCCATATTGTCTGCAATAAAAATAAAAAGGTATTAAAAATAAAAAAAGTATTCACTGTTTACTTGACATTACAAATACAAATGTGTTTACTAGGTCATCAGA
This sequence comes from Protopterus annectens, assembly GCF_019279795.1. Lineage (NCBI taxonomy): Eukaryota > Metazoa > Chordata > Ceratodontiformes > Protopteridae > Protopterus > Protopterus annectens. The sequence goes on along the minus strand of NC_056733.1, from coordinate 1,241,697,826 downwards.
AAAAAGGAAGAGCACTAGTTCTATTGGGAATCAATTTCAAGTTATCTTTCCCCAGCTAGGAATATTCAACCTTTTACAGTCTGGGAACCAACAACAGAAAGACACTGCACTGTAACTGCTGGTCTGATTTTCTTCTCTACCAATTCATCTTCAGAAATATGACTTCTCAGCAAATTCAAAAATACATTCTGGCAGCTCACTAAAAGCAGCTTCTGTATACGCCCTCCAGCAGGACCATCCTCTGAATTACTTGCTGACCCCTCTTCTGTTACTGCAAAATTGACAGTCCCTCACATTATAATTCTTACCTACCTACACTAATTCAGAAATTAACTAGATGTCACCTCAGACAGCCACCTCCAGTCTTTGACAATGTAAAGAGACGAAGAGTCTTAACTTGCCTTCAAGTGTTTTGTTTGGTTCCTCATAAGTAGCTCTGCAAATCAGACAGCAAATGACAGGAATTCCAAAAGCATCCTGCTATATGAACAATTCAAAGATTTACCTTCTCTCCAAGTACTCCATGTATTTACTATAATAGCTTTGTAAAGGTAGATTCCTCCACAGGAGCAGCAAGAATAATATCACAAGTATTACGACTGCTTTGTAAGTATGATTTACCTAGGATGCTATGCGTAGTACCCCATTCCATACTGCACCAGTATCAAGCTAGGCCATAAGCAAAAAGCATCCAACTCATAAGGAGAAATGTGCAGTAGTGCAAACAAACTTACCATAACAGTACTGTATAGATCAGTGTTCCAATGCCCTAAAAGTTATGGGTCCTGGTCCTACCACAGTATTACTGGCCAGCTTTTCAAAGATATACGGTGCTCTGCACATACTTTACTAGCAGCACAAGAGGAGCTCCACATAAAAAGACAGTTGAATGTGAAAATCAGAGATTTTGTGCCTCGACATGGGAGGCAACAGTCATGAAAGGAAAAATGCTAGGAAGCATAATACAAAGAAAACTATACACAAAACTATAAACATCCAAGGCCTGGCAATAGAAATAATCATCAAGAATCATGTGGTTGGAGGGAGCTGATGGCTACTACAACAGTGACTATTACAACATCTATCATTTTTGGCAAGTTTACAGAGTTCTGCATCAGTATTTTGTCGTGGATTAAAAAGTAAAAATTGAGGAGAAAGCCAATTAAGTAATCAGAAGTCTCTGGAGAAGGGTCTTAGCAAAACCTGTTCTGGACTTAGAAAAAGAATGCAGTTCAGAGGGCTTTGTAAAATGCATAAAGGGGACCAAGGTTCTGCCTCTAGAATACTTCTAGAGTCTACCCCCTTTCCAAAATGCCACCAAAGCAGCCAAACCCCTACTGGAATTAGCCCTAACCCTGCTTGAAGTGGCTTGCTATTGTGAGAAAAACAAAAAGAAATAGCAACGGTCAGCCATCTAGAAACAGTCCACTTTAACAATGTATCCTATGAAGGTAAGAGGAAAGGACAAGCAAACAGTTGGATCAGTTTTCCTTTTGTCTAGGTAGTATACGAGCTGCCTGTGGAAATCTAGAGTACGCAGAACCTTTTCTCCCTAGTTCTTGGGATCAGAAGAAAAGAAAAAAAGTGATATTAACAGACTGGCTTTGAGGTAAACGGAGACCCCTTTAGGCAGTCTTGACAACGTAAAGAGACGACAGTCTTAACTTACGTTCAAGTGTTTTGTTTGCTTCCTCACATGTAGCACAGCAAACCAGACACCAAATGATAGGAATTCCAAAAGCATCCTGCTATATGAACAACTCAAAAAGATTTACCTTCTCGGTGAGTACTCCATGTATTTACTATAACAGTTTTGTAAAGGTAGAGTCTTCCATAGTAGCAACAAGACTAATTCCATCAGTATGAAGACTGCTCCAAGCATGACTTCCTTAGGCAGCCAAGCCTAGTACCCTTTTCCACCATAAGAGCTTGCAACTCAAACTCTCTTAGCTGATGTCAAAGCAATGAGTGAAACGGTTTTCCATGTAAGGATTCCAAGATTAATCCATTTTCTATGTGGATGGATAAAGAAAAGCCCTTTGAAAAACTGCTTGACTTCAGGAAGGGGGGGGGGGGGTAGTGGAATCCAATGGCAGACAACCAGAAATGGTTTACAAATGAACCATGACAGAGGAGACCAACATCAGAAGCCAGTAGCACACAAATAATCAAGAACCAGTGGCAACTGGGCCTTAAGATGGTCTTAGCTCCTTGACTGGCACCAACTAGAAGGTGATTTCTTACTAGCAGTTGTTTTTTTTAGCTTCCTTCAGTACCTGCTGCATGACCTCAGAAAAAAGGGACCTAAATGGTATCAAAATTCTTATCATCCAGGCAGTCAACAAAAGAGATTTCAGGTTGGGATTAAGAGTAAATAAAGTTTGTGGGAAGCCTGTAGTAATTGCTCTTGGCCAGTTTCAAAAAAAGGGAGAACCACTGATGCCTGGGCCAAAAGTTGATCACTACCACAATCTTTGCAGAGTCCTTTTGGATCTTCAGAACAAAAAAAAAAGGTGGGATACCATACAGGAGCATTCCTATCAATGGGAGTAAGAAGGCATTGGTCTTCCTGGTCTGTTTGCAAGGGAATCCTAGAGCAGAACTTCTTTAGATGTCTGTTCTGAGAGAAGGCAAACAGATGTACAGGAGGCATTCACAAGAGCTGGATAAATTCTTGGAATAATTCTGGCGAAGTTTCCATTCATGAGGTCTAACCTGGTCCTGCATAGCTTGTCTGCTACAATGGTTTTCCACTGACAGAATGTATACAGCCAGAAGAGTCAAACTGACCTAAGTTGCTACCTCCCAGGCAATCATACTATTTCTGTAAATGGGTTAAGATCTGTTACCCCCCTGTTTATATACCACATTACTGTGGTGGTGTCTGAGTTGATTTAGGACTTGCAAAGCATTTATTACTACCAACATCTCTTTGACATTTACGTGTATCAGACAATCTCGTTTGTTCACATACCCCGCACTTTCACCCCTTTTGAAATTGCTCCCCAAGCCAGGTCTAAATCACAGTTTGTGGCAGACTGAAGAAGGAAGGAATTGGAAGGGAGAATGAGGGACCTGGACTGAACTCACAATAATTGTAGATGTCCCTCTCTTCACTGTTGCAGTATTCTTTACAATATCGATCCACTGTCAAGGGTGGCCTGACATCCAGCCAGTATACCAAAGCCTTTAGGTTGCTTACAGTACACTGTACATAATGTGTATGCTCCTCCCATACAACACAGGGCATAAAGTCCGGCCGTACCATTCTCAGAACTGAGAATCCCAGTAGGAACACCAGTCCAAGGAGTAGAGAGGTAACAAGTACATTCAGAACAGAAAAGAACCAGGGGGATGAAGGAGGGAGTGAATACTGCAGCAGTGAACAGAAGGGCATCTATTGTTATGTTAAGTTCTTGCACAACCATACTATGTCTTTCCATTTCACTATTGCAGTATTGTTTACAATAGGCAAAGTGCAAAAGCTCAGGAAGAAAGTACAGTTTTGTACCTACCATAAATGTAGACGTTAGAGTGCTCATACAGCTGCAGTCATTACAGATGGGTTATCCTGCCGTCAGGCGGGTCCTCGGTCGGCCGAATTCCAAAGTCTAGGTCCGGCATCGGTTGTCGTCGCTTCTTCCCTGACGTCAGTGCGGCAGGGGTATAAAAGAGGCAGCAGACGCCATTTTCTTCAGTTTTTCTTGCCCCAGATGTCAGGTGCCCCCAGAAGGAAGGCAAAACATAATATTATGCAAACATGCAATGTAGATAAATCAAAAACAGTAGTTGCAAGCAAATTCACCATAAAAGAATACCCCAAATAGGTTGTATGATAAAGGTGTTTGTCATAAGGCCTGTCCTAAGAGGGGATGGTGGGAGGGTAACCTGGACTGCAGCTGTATGAGCACTCGAACATCTACATTTATGGTAGGTACAAAACTGTACTATGTTCATCGTGCATACAGCTGCAGTCATTACAGATGGGTAGAATCCCAAAGCTAAGTAAGGGTGGTAGGCACTAAGTGGAACTAGGAGGGGCGAGGATGCCCTGCAGGACTGCTGTGGCAAAGCCCGCTCTAGATTTTGAGTATAGTGGAAGGTGGTAGTGCTTGGAGAAAGTGTGCACTGAACTCCAAGTAGCTGCTTCCAAAATGTCCTTGGTAGGGACCCCCCTGAGGAAAGCAGCAGAGGTAGCTGTAGCCCTGGTGGAGTGGGATCTGATGTATACAGGCACAGATTTTCCATGAAATGAAAAACAAAAGCGTATGCAGTGGGCTATCCATTTTGAAATTGTCTGATTGGAAATGGCCTTTCCTTGAGCACCTGTAGCATAGGACACAAAGAGCTGTTCAGATTTCCTGAATGGCTTTGTTCTGTCCAAGTAATAACAAAGTTGTCTGTGAATGTCCAAGGAATGTAGTAGTCTTCTCCTCTTTGTTCTGTGGATTTGGATAAAAGGTAGGTAAATGAATAGTCTGATTCAAAGCTACACTGGATACTACCTTTGGCATGAAAATAGGGTTGGTTCGTAAGGAAACTCTGTCCTGATGGAAAATGATGAATGGTTGCACAGCCATGAGGGCCTGTAGTTCCGAAACCCTGCGTGCTGAGGTACTAGCCAGAAGGAAGGCTGTTTTCCATGAGAAGTATTGTAGCTCTGTTGAAGAAGCCGGCTCAAAGGGAGGCAGGGTCAGCTTTTCCAATACGAAGTTGAGATCCCAAGCTGGGACTGGTGGTTTCCGTGGGGGGTTTATATTTTTTGCCCCTCTGAGGAACGGCCTTAATAGAGGATGTGAGAATAAAGGAGGATCTGTATTGTATTGTGCAGAATGGCTGAAACGTGGATCTTGATGGAGGAGAAGGAAAGGCCACTGTTTAACATCTCAGCTAGGTACTGTAAAATTTGAGGTATATTTATTACCCGAGGATTCTGGCCATTTTTTTGTTTCCAGGAACAAAATCGTTTCCATTTGGTGGAGTAGGCTTTTCTAGTAGAGGGTCTTCTGGCCTCCAAGATGACATCCTGCACCTCCTTGGAGAGGAGAGTCTGTTGGGAAATTAAGGTATTCTCCATGCAGCTAGATTTAGGGTTTTGAGCTGGTTGTGAAGGGTTTTGTAGTTGTGCTGGGACAACAGAAGAGGGACTAGAGGTAGGATCCATGGTGGGGAGTGTGCCAGGCTCTTTAGGAGAGGATACCAGTGTTGTCGTGGCCAGTCTGGAGCAATGAGAATCATTTGTGGCCTCTCTGCTCTGGCTTTTAATAGAACTTTGGTCAGTAGAGGAAGAGGCAGGAAGGCATAGACTGTCATGTTGTCCAATTGAAAGAGAGTGCGTCCACTTTCCAGGCCTGTGGATGACAGGTCTGAACAAAATTTTTCCAACTGGTAATTTCTGTGGGTAGCAAATAGATCTAGGTCTGGCTGTCCCCATGCCCGAGTTATCTTTGAGAAAACTTGAGGATGCAACTTCGTGTGGGTCTGTCATATTTCTGCTTAAGTTGTCCACCAGTGTGTTTGCCTTCCCTGGCAGGAATTGTGCCTGTAGTTGAATTTGCAATTCCAGTGCTGTGTTCCAGTGCTGTATTAGTGTTCCATAGGGTCATGGCTTGCCTGCACAGGGGGTATGAAGGCATGGAATGAGTGGTATAATTGTTTCCAAGCTGTGGCTGTGTTGAGACCATACGTTTTTTAGGTACCATTGTAGTTTCCTCATATGCAGCTTTGCACATGGTATTAGTAGGATGCAAGATGCCATGAATCCCAGAGCCTGCAGGACTTTCCTTGCAGTTAGTCTGGTGAAAGTTGCCATTTTGTTGAAATATTGAGACAGTTGCCCTTGTTTGCCTGGCGTGAGGTAGGCTATCTGGGTGGTTGTATTTAAGCTGGCACCCAGGAAAATTATCTGTTGAGAAGTTATTAGTTTTGATTTCTTTTTGTTCACTGTGTAGCCCAGGTAGTTTAACAGTTTTATTACAAACGCCAGATGCTGGAATAGAATGTCCTTGCTGTCCGCTTGGATCAGGCAGTCGTCCAGATATGGGTAGATTTGTATTCCTTGTTGTCTGCAGAAGGCAATTACTGATGCCAGGCATTTCGTAAACACTCTGGGCGCAGTAGATAAGCCAAAGGGCAATGCAGAGAATTGGTAACAGGTTGAACCTGCAAGAAATCTGAGGTATCTTCTGCAAACTTGTCTGATATGGACATGCAGGTATGCCTCCTTGAGGTCCAATGTTACCAGCCAAGACTCCTTGCCCAGCATGGGAAGAAGCTGCTGTAATGTGAGCATCTTGAATTTTGGCACCTGTAGATATGTGTTTAGGATGGATAGGTCTAAGATGGGTCTGCAATCTTTGTCTTTCCTTGGTACCAGGAATAGTCTGGAATAAAAACCTTGACCTTGTTCTTTTGCAGGTACCTCCTGAATCGCTTTCATATCCATGAGAGTGGAAATTTGTCTTTGTGCCTCTGCCCTTTGATTTTGTGGCAGGTTTGGCAAGCCTCTCATCTTTGGAAGGGTGTGAAAGTGGAACCTGTAGCCTCTGTCTATAATGTCCAGAATCCATTTGTCTTTTGTAACAATGTGCCTGTTGAAAATAATGCCAGTTTTCCGCCCAAAGGTGCTGCCATTAAAGCTTTGTTTGGCAGGCATAGGGGGACGTCATTGTGTCTGTTTTCTAAATGACTGTGATCTATCTTCTCCACCTCTTGGGGTTGGTGCCTGCCACTGTCTAGCTCTGTAAGATCCTTGAGGTTGTCCTCTACCCCTTGGGCATCTGTATCTGCCCCTTTGAGGTCTGTCCGTGGCTGGAAAGGACCAACATTTTGAAGGCCAGTTTCTGCTGAAGCGTGGAGGTTGTACCCGCAAGAAATCTTTCACTGTTTGCATAGATTTCACTTTTTCCTCCATTTTCTTTAGTACCTCCTCAGCTTTAACACCAAACAATACATCTTTTTGAAGTGGTGCATCTAATAACTTTGCTTTGACATGATCTGGTAAGGTTTGCTCTTTGAGCCAAGCATGTCTACGTATAACAGATCCCGTGACAGCAGCTCTACATGAGGCCTCTAAAGCATCAAAACCACACTGCAAGGTATGTTTACCCACTTGCTCTGATCCATGCAACAAATCCTGCAACTCTTTCAAATCTGGTTGTTCTGTTTGTGTCATTTTGCTTTTCAGCTGAGATAACAAAAACTGTATGTACTTTAACATATGAAATTGACAGTTTAATGCCCTCATGGTTAAAGTGGCAGATGTATACACCTTTTTCCACCACCTTTCTAATGCTCTGGAATCTCTCTCTGAAGGTAAAGGGTTTTTAGCAGAAGCGGCCTTTATTCCCTTGGGACCCTGTGAAATTGTTTCTGGGTCTGCAGTATGGCTTTTATAAAGGAACTAGTGAGAATCAGGAACCCGGTAATACCTGTCTGGTTTAACAGGGGCTGGAGGAAAAGAATCTGGATTAAGGCTGGCTTCTGCATACACATCATCCAAAATATCTAAAACAGGAGGGATAGCCAGGGGCCTATGCTGGGGGAGCAGTAGAAATTCCCTGAGCCTTTTCTTGGAATCGAGTAATCTTGGCCTTCCCACTGGAAGTGTTCCCTCAATGTATGCAGGGTTTCCCCAAAAGAGTAGTCCTCAGGGGGGGGGGGACCGAGGGAATAGACTCCTCCGCATCAGAGTCTTCGAAAGGGGAATAGGCATAATCCTGGTCCTCAGAATGGTCTGAGGTAATAGAAGCCTGGTCTGAGGAAGGGTAGTCTTCCTCCAATCTGGGTCTTTTGTCAGAGGGGGGTTGAGAACCCCTGATGAGAGTTATCAAATCCTCAGCCATTTTAAGCATCTGCTTTTTAGGCATGGGGCCTTGAGAGGAGGTCTGGGGGCCCTGTTTTTTTAGTTTTCATGGCAGCTTTAGATTTAGTGAAGGATTTAATAGAGAAGGTGGAAGGCCTGAAGACGCCTTCAGAAATGGCAAGCCTGACTAAATTTTCAGTTTCCCCGCCAAGAGTGGCGTTGGCATCTGCAGTGGGAATGGAGACCGAGGAGCCTGCGACCTCGGGTACTGAAGTCACCAGTAAAATAGTTTCATCGGTAGTCAGGGGCTGCGTAGGCGCCTCGCTGAGAACCGGAGAACCGGTAGTCGGCCTAAGCGTGGTCTCAGTACTCGGTGCAGACCTCGGATGTCGGTCCTTGTCTTTGCGTTTTTTGCTTAAAACTGGTGTCGGAGTATACGACGACATGATATAATTAAATTTTTTGCCAAAATAATGAAGGGCGAACTCCGCCGCCACTTAACAGTGAGCTTGTTGAACCTAGCACAAAAACGGCAGGCCGAGACGTCGTGGTCTGGCCCTAAGCAAGGTATACAGAAAGAGTGGAAATCCTTATGCGGTATTTGCTTCCCACAAGAAATGCAATTATTAACTTTGTCGGACATCGGTCTGAGGCAAGAAAAGTTTCCCCAATGGGGTACTTAACTTTAAAGAAGACTTCGGCTGAAATACTTTCGTAAATCTCAGGAGCTGGCAGACCGGCACTTGCGAACTGCTTCTGCTTCGGGCACCGCGCGGCAAGAAAGACTGAAGAAAATGGCGTCGGCTGCCTCTTTTATACCCCTGCCGCACTGACGTCAGGGAAGAAGCGACGACAACCGACACCGGACCTAGACTTTGGAATTCGGCCGACCGAGGACCCGCCTGACAGCAAGATAACTCATCTGTAATGACTGCAGCTGTATGCACGATGAACATCCAGCAGAGTTTTCTAGGAACCCATGAAGAATGGCCCTAGCAAAGCCAGGTCTAGCTCTGGAAATCATGTCCAACTTACAGTGCTTGGTAAATGTTAAGCACAGAAGTCCAGGTAGCTGCCTCGAAAATAGAGTTATTATTCAAACCATTGAAAAAAGCACCAGAAAAAAGCCACAGCCCTAGCAAAATGAGCCTTAACAGAAGAAGAAAGGCTCTTCCCATGAAAGGAATAGCAAAAAGAAGTGCTGTAGAAATCCAAGAAACAGCTTGCTTAGAAACAGCCAATCCTAAGGATCTAGGATGAAAAGAAAAGAGCTGATCACATTTATGAAACGTCTTAGTCTTATCTAAATAAAATCCGAGTTGTCTATGCACATCCAAAGTGTGCAACACCTTCTCACTAACAGACAGAGAAGGGAAAAATGGGCAAATGAATAGACTAATTAAGAAACAACTCATTCACCATTTTGGGCATAAAGAAGGATTAGTACAAAGGGACACCCTGTCCTTATGAAACATCAAAAAAGGAGGACAAGCCATAAGGGCTAACAAAATGCAGTCTTCCAAGAACAATGCTGTAAGGAAGGTAAATTTTTCCACAACAAAATTAAGATCCCGGGGAAGAGGAACAGGCTTTTTGGTAGGCCTAATATGAAGGACACCTTTAAGAAACTGTTTAGTCTTAAATCTAGAAGCTAAAGGAGGTAATAAAAGGCAGACAAGCAGAAACAGCCACTAAGTGGGCCTTCATGGAAGAATAAGGCAACCCAGCACAGAGCAGTTCACACAGATAAAGACAGAACCACAAGAATATCCACAGAAAGTGGATCCAGGTTACGAGAAAGACACCAAACAGAAAACCTCTTCCATTTGGATAAGTATGATTTCCTAACTGTGTGGGCTTCCCAGCCTCCTCCAGGACCCTAAGCACATCCTCAGAAAAAAGGTATTTGTATGGAATCAAAATCTTATCAACAGTGTTAGTTGAAGAGTGGACAGGTGGGAATGGACAGATCCCTAGTCTTGTGTGAGTAGGCCCACCCTGTGAGGTAACTTCTGATGACTGCCCTTGGCCAAATGCACAAGAACAGAGAAAGTACAGTTGTGTACACTTACCATAAATGTATATGTTAGAGTGTATTTACTGTTGAAGTCATCACATTTGGGTTATCTGCTTGCAGTAGCCCTCAAGTCAGCCTGATAACAAATTCTTGGGTCCTGCGTCAGTTGCTGTCTCATCTTCCATGACGTCAGGTAGTCAGGGGTATAAAGCATGCAGCCAACTCTATTACATCAGTTTTTCTTGCCCCAGATATCAGGTGCCCCATAATGGGAAGCAATTATATACAAGGTTACACCTCCAACAAAAAAGCAAATACACCAAAAAGCTTTAAGCACAGTAAAGAATAGAGTTATAGTCAATAGAAATTAGGGGGCTGGAGGGAGGGTAACCAGGACTGCAACAGTGAATACACTCGAACATCTACATTTACGGTAAGTGTACACAACTGTACTATGTTCTTCGTGTTTTACTGTTGCTGTCATCACATTTGGGTAAATTCCCAAAGCTAAGGATGGGAGGAGGTAATAAGATAGCATTAGGATCAACTATAAGGCCCTGCAAGACTGCAGTGGCAAAGCCAGCTCTGGATTTAGAAACAATTGGCAAGTGGTAATGCTTGGTGAAGGTATGTACAGAACTCCAGGTAGCAGCTTCTAGGATGTCCCTGGTAGGGACACCCCTGAGAAAGGCTGTAAAGGTAGATGCAGCCCTGGTTGAATGTGGTCTTATCCCCTGTGGGGTAGGTTTTCCATGGTACTTATAGCAGAAATTAATGCAATGACCTATCCATTTAGAAATAGTTTGCTTTGAAATAGCCTTCCCCTCTGCCCTTGGAGCAAATGCAACCAGCAGCTGTTCAGATTTCCTGAGAGGTTTTGTCCTGTCCAAGTAAAATCTAAGTTGTCTGTGCACGTCCGTCCAGGAAGTACAGTATTCATTCCCCTTTGTTCTGTGGATTAGAAAAGAAGGTTGGCAAATGAATGGACTGATTAAGGGCCACACTGGATACCACCTTGGGCATGAAGGAGGGATTGGTCCTGTGGGACACCCTGTCCGCATGAAAGACTATGAAAGGCTCCACAGCCATGAGGGCCTGTAATTCAGACACCCTTCTTGCTGAAGCGATGGCTAGAAGGAAGGCTGTTTTCCAAGAAAGGAAGTTCAACTCTGCATTTGCAGCTGGCTCGAAGGGAGGTAGAGTGAGCTTTTCCAATACAAAGTTAAGGTCCCAGGCTGGAGTAGGAGCTCTCCTCGGTGGTCTTAAGTTTTTGTCTCCTCTGAGGAATTGCTTCAGCAGTGGATGAGAGAAGAGGGGTGGTTCTGTATTGTAATGAACTGAAATGGCTGAGGCATGAATTTTGATGGAGGAAAAGGAAAGGCCCTTGTGAAGCATCTCAGTTAAGTACTGAAGAATCTGAGGTAAATTGGGCGCTGCTGTGCCCATCCCGAGTTTGGCTCCAGGAACAGAATCTTTTCCATTTTTCAGCATAGGATTTTTTAGTACTAGGCCTCCTTGCCTCCAGAATGACATCCATCACTTGCTTACTAAGGGATGGGAACAGAGAGATCAGGTAATTAGCCAGGCTGCCAGGTTCAGGGTTTGAAGCTGTTGGTGCAGAATCTGGCCCTCCTGCTGAGACAGCAGAGCAGGGGTCTGGGGCAGGTGCCATGGTGCCATCAGTGACACAATGCACAAGAGGGGGTACCAGTGTTGGCATGGCCAGTCTGGCGCAATAAGTATTGTCCTTGGTTTGTCTTGTTTGATCTTTAGAAGTACCTTGGAGAGGAGAGGCAGAGGGGAAAGGCACAAACTGATAGATTTTTCCAGGTGAAGGACAGAGCATCCACTTTCCAAGCTTATCTGTGGGGAGTCCTTGTGCAGAATTTGTCCAATTGGTAGTTCTGGGGGGAGGCAAACAGGTCTATCTCTGGGCTCCCCCATTTGTTTCTCAAAACGTTGAATATCTTTGGTTCCAGTTTCCACTCGTGTGGGTCCATGAGATTGCTGCTTAAGTCGTCTTCCAGTGTATCTAGCTTTCCTGGCAGGAATTGAGCCTGTAGGTGCTCTTGGTAGCTCAAGGCTGTGTTCCACAGAGCCACGGCTAGTCTGCAGAGAGGGTATGAGTGGGTTCCCCATGCTTGTTTATGTACCACATAACAGTGTTGTTGCCCATCTTTACCAATAATTGTCCTGGAAAAATGTGGTCCTTGAAGGCTGTCCGAGCATACTGTACAAATAACATTTCTTTTTGATTGATATGCAAGTGCATTTGACTTGGGTTCCGTTTGACCTGAGTGGACTGCCCCGCCAAGTGAGCCCCCCAAGCATAGTCTGATGAGTCTGTTGTTAGAGTTTGGGCGGCAGGGAGTAGAGCGAATGGCAGTTCCTTGTTTTGGTGGCATGCCTCTGCCCACCAAAGGAACTCTATCTGAAGACAAGGTATAATAGGAGTCATTGATTCTACATCCTGAGAATGTTGACACCATAGGCCTTTTAGATACCATTGTAGTTTCTTCATATGCAGCCTTGCATATGGAATTAGTAGAATGAAGGAGGCCATGAACCCCAGGGCTTGCAGAATTTTCCTTGCAGATAGCGGAGTCTTTTGTGGCCCATAGCTTGAAGTAGGCTGTCAAATGAACCTTTTTCTCTGGCGTGAGGTAGGCCATCTGGGAAGTTGTATTCAAGCTTGCTCCCAGGAATACAATATGTTGGCTGGGTACAAGATTCGATTTATTTTCGTTTATGGTGTCCCCCAGAGAAGTTAGCAATTTCTTTACAAACGCCAGATGATAACAGTATGTCCTGGTTTTCTGCCTGAATTAGACAATTGTCCAAGTATGGGTATATTTGAATATTTCTTTGCCTGCAAAATGCAATGACTGGAGCTAGGCACTTTGTGAATACCCTGGGCCCATTAGATAAGCCAAAGGGCAGTGCAGAGAACTGATAGTGCGTGTAGCCTGCTTTGAAGCGTAGGTATCTTCTGCAAGATTCCCTGATTGGGATGTGCAGGTAGGCTTCCTTTAAATCCAGTGTTGCAACCAGGCATCCTTGCCTAGCATAGGAAGCAACTGGTGAAGAGTTAGCATCTTTAATTTTGGGCTCACCAAAAAGGTGTTTAGGATAGAAAGGTCCAGGATAGGATGCCATAAGTTGTCTTTTCTGGGTACCAGGAAAAGACTTGAGTAGAAAGCTTGTCCCTTTTCCTCTTCTGGTACAGCTTGAATAGCCCTTATGCTTAAGAGAGAGAGAGAGTACTTGTTTTTGCGCCTCTACCCACTGGTTTGGGGTAGATCTGGCCAACTGTTTGGGGTTGGTAACGTGTGGAAGTGAATCTGTATCCTTGGTAAACTATTATTAAAACCCATTTGTCCTAGGTAATGAGTTCCCAGTTTTTTGCCAGCAGAGCAATCCTTCTCCCTAAAGGAGCAGTCAGTTGAGAAGGGCTTGAAAGTGTTAAAGTTAAGTCGCTGAGACAGCTTACCATAGGAGGGAGACTTACTACTCCCTGATATGGAAGTGGGAGCCCCCCACTGCTTAGTCCTGTGCGTACCCTGGGACTGAAGCCTGGGTGTTCTGCTGGTTCTGGGTTTGGACTGAGAAGGCCTGGAAGAGGCAGGAAAGGATCAATTCTTGGAGGGCCAATGCCTACTAAATCTTGGAGGCTGTACTTGTAAGAAATCTTTAAGTTTGCATAGATTTAACTTTTTCCTCCATCTTTTTAAGTACTACTTCTGCTTTGTTGCCAAACAGGTGGTCCTGATTTAAGGGAGCATCCAGCAATTTAGCTTTAAAATGATCTGGCAAGGATTGCTCCTTAAGCCAAGCATACCTTCTAAGTACAGACCCAGTGACAGCAGCCCTGCAAGATGCCACTAGTAAATCAAAACAACATTGCAAAGTATGTTTTCCAACTTGTTCAGCAGAATGCATTATATCCTGCAAATCCTTATTTTCAGCACAGTCAGGAATCAACAACATTTTCTGTTTAAGCAATCCAATAATATGCTGCTGATACTTTAACATATGAAACTGGCAGTTTAAGGCACTAATGGCCAAGGTTGAAGAAATGTATACCTTCTTACCTCATCTATCCAGCGCCCTGGAATCTCTATCAGAGGGGGGGGGGGGTAGGATTTTTGGCAGTGGTAGCCTTAATGCCCTTGGGTCCCTGTGAAATTGTCTCAGGATCCGCAACATGATTTTTAAAAAGGAACTTGAGAGTCAGGAACCCTGTAATATATATCAGGTTTTCTGAGAGCAGGAGGTAAAGAGTCAGGGGTCAAGCTAGATTCCGAAAAGACATCATCAATGTCTAGTACAGGAGGGATAGCTAAAAGCCTGTGTTGGGACAGGAGTAAGAAATCCCTAAGACCCTTTTTAGAATCACTATAATCCTGGCTTTCCCAGCGGAAGTGCTCCCTAAGAGTAAACAGAAATTTCAGAATCCTGATCAGAAGTATCATAAGCAAATTCAGTCCTAGGTCTCTTAGAAGGGGAAGGTTGGCTTCCCCTGATTAAAGTAATAAGGTCTTCAGCCATTCTTATCATTTGTTTTTTTGGGCATAGAGGCCTGACCTCTGCAGTCTGGGCGTCAGTTTTCTATGCATGGTTCGAGTTTTAGACCTTGAAGAAGAAGATGACGTTGGTTTAATATGCAAGTCTGTAGGCCTGAATACACCCTCAGAAGCCGGTGCCTGCACAGCGGCTCCGGACCCATCCAAGGTACAGACATCAACAGTTTCCACAGCTGAAGCATCTCGCGGCATACCGGACTCCAAATGGGTCTCAGTAGAGGCCTGCGAATCTGAAGTAGCGGGTAAAAGGGGCTGCAAAAGCACCTCACTGAGTACCGGTGAAATGGCGACTAGCTTAGGAGAAGCGTCGTCGGCAGCTTTGGACCTAGATGGCCTGTCTCTGTCTTTATCTTTGCATTTTTTCAGAATGTCGGTAGTCGGGTGGCTTACCAAAGACATATCTGGATAATTGAACAGAGTACCAAAATATTTAGAAGCATAAATATACAGACAACAAATAGTTAGTTGTTTAAATAAGGCACAAAACCGACAGCGAGGTACGTTGTGGTCAGGGCCTAGGCAGGGAATACAGTATGAATGAAAATCTTTATGAGGTATTTGCTTTCCACAAGAAACAATTATTGACTTTTATTGACATTGGTTTAGAGCAAGAAAAAGTGTTCCCCAATGGGGTACTTAGCTTTAGTTGAAGACTTTGGTACTGAAACTCGAAAATGTTGCGAACTGCTTCTGCTTTGGGCACCACACGGCAAGAAAGACTGATGTAA
This sequence comes from Protopterus annectens, assembly GCF_019279795.1. NCBI lineage: Eukaryota > Metazoa > Chordata > Ceratodontiformes > Protopteridae > Protopterus > Protopterus annectens. Next base: position 1,241,682,694 of record NC_056733.1, on the reverse strand, counting down.
TGGCGTCGGCTGCATGCTTTATACCCCTGACCACCTGACGTCACGGAAGATGAGACAGCAACCGACGCAGGACTTTGATTATCAGGCCGACTGAGGGCTACTGCAAGCAGATAACCCAAATGTGATGACTACAACATTGAAACAGGAAG